>NC_043700.1:190515926-190525437 GCF_006229205.1 Suricata suricatta
TGCCGAAGCTGGCGGGGAAGGAGGCCGGGCTGCCGCAGGGCAGTCCCACACGAGGCCCGGGGGCTCCTTGGGATTCTCCGTTCGCCGAGGTGCCGCCTCCGTCTCCCGAGCAGGAAAGGCTGTGCACACAGGGCCGAGGGTCGGTGGGAAGAGCACGGGGCCCCTCTCCCCCGCCTCCTGTCTGCGGACGCTGGGCCGGGGGCCTGCGCCCGTGCCGTCACACGATGCTGCTGCTCCCCCCAGTGTCTCCTGAACGGCAGGACGGTCCTGAGTACGAGGGCCCCCTCCTCGCGCATCTGGCTTCGGGCTGCAACCTCGTGAGGCCAGGGAGCAGCCGCTTGCTTCCAGCCGTGCGGACAGGCGGCTCGGGGCCCTCGGTGCGTGCCCTGTGCGCCTCTCCCCGCGCCAGCTGCCGTCCGCGAGTTCATCAGTCGGCAGCTTTCTGGTCCTGCCTCTCCCTCGACCGACCCTCAGGGGTTCTGTCGTCCGAGCTCCAGTTATCCAGACTCAAACGAGTGGCTTCACAGGGAGCAGCGGAGGGCACGCAGGCCTGCGGCCGCCGGCTCCCATATGCCAGCACGTGTGGGGGGGGGGCTCGGCGGACGGGCAGGGGCACCGTGGGCTGGGTCTGGCCCTCCGTGCCCCTCGGCCCCAGCAGCAGGCACGCAGCAAGGAGACCGGGAGGGGGCCGGGGCCTGACCGCGACCTCGCCCTGGCAGGTTTTCTGCCTCCGCCACGTCCGCTGCCGATGGGCAGGCGCAGTAGCCAGTGTCTGGGCCAGGGCCGCCCTCAGGCCCTCCACCCCGGCGCTCCTCCGCGCGTCCTGTTTTCTGGAACTGCCTTTGTCCCCCGTCGTCTTAACCGAATTCTCCAAGGAGGCTGCGGAACATCTTGGAAACACTCTGCCTCAGCCGTCAAGTGCGAACTCGCCCGACCCCTGGGGGGAGGCGTCCCGTCTGGGACCCCGCGATGCTGAATGTAACCCCAGGCTGAGCCCCGCCGGCCGCTCCCGCACGCGCGCTCGCGTTCCAGGACGCAGGCGTTCTGTCCGGAAGGATGTATATATTTTCTTACTGTACATGGAGATGTTCCTAAATTGGGACAGGAAGCGACGCCACGGGCTGTGCGCCGCGTCCCGGGTTCGAGGGACGTCACGAGCATTCAGAGCCCAGCCCTTAACCCTTTTTTTGTCCCCGCAGTTGGACGTCAGTCTCTTTGGATTTGCGTCACTATTTATGCATTAAGTTTTTAAGCAGGATCCCGTGCCGATCCGGAACCCTTGGTGAGGCTTGAGCTCCGAAGAGGTTTTCCTGACCTTTTCCGGGGCCGCACGAGGTCTTGCGGATCGCTGTGTCCGCCGCCGGGGCCGGGGGTCCTGAGTCCCCACGCTGGGTCCTGGGGCCCCTTTCCGCAGAGGGCTTCTCTGTTTGACGCCACCGTTTGGGAAAACTGGAAACAAGCGTGAACGCACGCCCCGTCGGAAGTCTGCGCTCTCCGCTTCCCGTGCCCGCCGCGTGCAGGTCCAGGACTCCAGGCTCGGGGCCTGGGCGCCTCTGGCCCCCGTGGGTCGGACGCTGCGTCCCCAGCGGTCCCTGACAAATCACCCAGAAACATTGTTCACTTTCAATGGTACTTTTTATCTGCTCAGTTTTTTGACTATTTTAAATAGTTTGCTGATAGAAAAATTCCTGATAATACTTGCTACCTACCATGTTTTAATTGCCTGTACAGTTACCCTTTAATTTTATTTAGCAAAGCCTATCAAATTAGGACTTTTTGAATTGTAAATACGTGGTTTTATTAAATAAAAGTCATGTAAAATTGTTACTGGTGGTCGCTGTCTCCGGGTTTTAGATGCAGGTCCCCAGCTAGAGGTGTGGCAACACGTGACTCCGAGCGTCCTGCCGGTGGAGAATCCACCGAGGCTCAGTGACAGGAGGAAGCTGGCCGTGCTATTGATTTGGTCAAGGGATCGGGGAGTTTCATGTGGCCCCCCCCCCCAGCTGAAGGGGAACCTCAGACTCGCCCGCCCCGGTGCCCCAGTGCCCCGCCAGGCTCGCTGCTCGCACCCCTGCCCCCGACCAGAAGCCGGTGCGCACTCCCCAGGAGCCTGGCCAGAGCCTCTTGTGCGGGTGACGCGGCCCAGCACCACCGCCAGCCCGCGGGTGACCCTGGGCTCCTCCCGGGCGCTTTGCGCCTCCGTCCCCTCTGTGGCCAAGAGCAGGAAGTGTCCGAGAGGTCACGTGTGTGCTCCTGTCCTTGTTGGCAGGGCACTGGGCTGTTGGAACCGAGGGCAGGAGGCTGGGGAGGAACCTGCCTTGTCCCAGCCGGAAGGTGCTCGGCCCCCGGGTGCTGCTGCCTTCTTTGTCCCCAGGTGGGCTTTGCTGCCCTTCCGGTGTCCCGCGCTGGCCTAGGGCCCACACAGGGGACTCCATACCCTCCAGCCCAGGACTGGCCTCCCCGGAGACCGCGCAGCTCACCATCAGGACATCTGCCAGTGTCTTCGCCCCCAGCACGAGCACCCCATCTTCCTCACGAGGGGGTCGCACCGCTGCTCTGGGCCGCTGTTTGTCTCCTCCGCTTGGCACGGCCGGAGGTGCTGTGGCCGCACGGTGGCCTCGGTGGACAGCAGTCGTGTCCCGGGGCTTGCTGCGCCGCCCCACCCACCCCAGGCCCCAGGCTGAGTTCTGTGGCCTCATTTCTCTCCCAGCAGCCCTGTCACTGTCCATTCCACTGGCGGGATGCGGAGAGCTGTCTTCTGGACGGGTCTGGAGTTCAGACCCCGGCCCCCTCCCCAGGGAGCAGGCCCTTGGAAGACTTCCTCCTCTTGCCCTGACCTCAACTCTCAAGTGCAAGGTCTGGGGCAAGGCCTGGATTCACTCACGGAATGCCTGCTGGGAAGGAGGCAGCCATGCCTGTGACAGCCAGCTCCCAGAGGGCTGTGGGGATGCGCGAGCCTTGGGGATGGAAGGTGTGGCCCGGTTCCCCAAGAGACACTGGGGGCGGACAGTTCAAAAACCAGCACCCAAAGGCAGAGGCTGCCATGAAGGCCTGGGGAGGGGCAGGGATCCCGCAGCGGCACCAGGCAGGGACCCCACTGGGCCTCGACAGGAGCCCTGGTCAGCAGAGGAAGGGCATGGCCAGCAGAGAGCAGCCTTGGAGCCAAGGCCAGTCCTGACGGGGCTGCCCACCCAGCAGCTTGCCGGGACAGCAAGTCCCCGGATGTTTCCCAGAGGCCCGGAGCGCCAGCTGGCCCACAGCGCTCCGGCTCCTCCGGGAGCACCGGCTCCTCCGGGAGCACCACCTCGCCTGCAGCTGGCTGGCGCTAGGAGGGGCTCTCTGCCGGGCACGGCTGTGCCAACAGAAGTATTTATTTACTTTTATTTTTTTATTTTTGAGAGACAGAGCAGGGGAGGGTCAGAGAGAGAGGGAGACACAGAATCTGAAGCAGGCCCCAGGCTCTGAGCTGCCAGCACAGGGTCCAACGTGGGGCCCGAACCCACGAACTGTGAGATCATGACCTGAGCCGAAGCCAGACGCTTAACCAACTGAGCCACCCAGGCGCCCCCGCCCCCCAACAGAAGTATTTAAACGGCGTAAGCCTCCCTTTTCTTTTTAAATCCATCCCCTGGCTCATGAGGATTGAAAGAAGATGCGGAATTACTCGTGTCATCAAAAGAAACGCGTCGCCGTGGACAGCTAGAATCCTGGCTCTTGACATACGTTTTAGTATCTGCGCCCTTGGCGAACTTACGAATTTTAAAAATCGGTATCTTGCCCCTAGTTACCAAATGCATGTTAAATACAATTTGGAAATGCCCCAAAGCACACAAAAAACAAATCATAATTTTACCACCTAGGAAAGACACTTTTCATACTCTGACTTTTTCTTACATTGACCCCATTGTACTAGGGAGCATGTTGAGGAGGGAGCACCTTTAGGAAGGTGGAGTGTTCGCCCCAGGCCACAGTGGGAAGCGATTAGAATCCAGGTCGGTCTGATTCTGTGCAGCTGCTCCACGGTCTTCCCCTCGATGCACCTGGGTGCTGATCCTTGGCCTCTCTGGGGTGAAATGCTAGAAACCTCCATCAGTGAGAAAGGTGGGGCGGGTGTAAATTTATTCATTCAGATCTGCGCCTGTGTGGACCATGGTTAGGACAGGAACATGCCCGGCAGTCAGGAGGTGCGGGCGGGAGTGGTGCCCAGCCTGTGGCCCCAGCTCGCCCCGGCTGCTTGGAGGCAGGTCCCCCCAACCCCGTAGTTCGTAGTTTGTCCTCACATGAAGACTGTCTTCCGGGTTGAAGACAGAAGTTCAAAAGCGGAGTGCGTTAGCTTTTGAGTGACCCATATCAGGCAGGCATCCCCGACCAGCAGGGCTGGGGACCAAGTTTCAAAAAAAGAAAGCGTTTGTCTATTTAGGTTTATAACCTCAAATGCGGTAAGTCACCAAAAATGACTTTCACCTACTAATGGAAGTGTTTCCTTTTCAGATGCCTCAGGCTCTGTGTAGCTAGTGCCTGATCCACCACCCCTGGGGCCACGGACAGGCACAAATGGCCTGGGACAGTGAAGGGGATGCTTCCGACTCTGACCAACTTATTTTTTAATATTTATTTTGAGAGAGAGAGAGAGAGAGTAGGGGAGGGGTGGAGAGAGCAGGAGAGAGAATCCCAAGCAGCTCTGTGTTGTCAGCACAGAGCCTGACATGGGGCTCGAACTCACAGATCATGACCTGAGCGGAAATCCAGAGTTGAACACTTAACCAACAGAGCCTCCCTGGTATCACTCAATTCTTTAAAAAGAAGCTTCATGTAACATCTCCAATTTTTCTGTGTCTGCATTTTGTAGGCCCTACGTTTTGACAAGATGGCAAACTCTCTAGCCTTTGACTAGAGAGGTTTCCAGTCCAGCCCCCCACCCGGTGCCCCCCGCCCCGATCTTCTAGGAGGCGGCGGGCTCCCCGGAGGCGGCCCTGCCAGAAAGGACTCTGTCCGGAGAGGCGTCCTTCCAAGACCCTGTCATTCTCATTGGTTCCCCTTCTGGAGACCTCTTCTTTCTACTGGTGATTGTTTTTGATTCTGCTAGAGGACTTAGCCGTGCCTGACATGTAATGGGCATTCAAGTTGCTTCTCAGAAAATGAGGATGGCATGATGTTGGGGTGGTAATCCAACAAACTGTTGAGCACTGATTACGGGCTAGGCATTGGATTGGCTACTGGGGAGGAGGACAGTCCTTACCCTGAGGGCCCAGAGAACTAAGCTGGCGGTCATGAAGCAGGGGGTCGGGGCTGGGACGGGGCTGGACTCGGGCCGCCAGGGGGCACGAAGGGCACATCAGGAAGACAGGGGTCCGTGCCCTTCTCTCTCAGATGCAATCTGAAGAAAACAATTTGTGAACGCGTTGTTACTTCATGGGTAAGAGCTCTCCTGTAATCTAATCAGAAGGAACCGCGTTGTGAAGTAATCAACAAGATTATTGATCTTCTAATGAACTGTAACGTCTCTAGCATGAGATGGTGAGAGGCCGCGGCCACGCTGCCGCTTGCAGCACCGCCGGCTTCCCCAGCCTCTGTGCTCTCAGCAGCCTGGTGCGAGGCTGGTGCGGGAGTGCGGGTCCGAGTCCGCTGCAAACGCCCGTTCTCCCCTCGCCAGCCCCGGGGATACGCGCTCCTGCAGTGACCGCCGATCGCGGGGGGACGGCGGGAGTCCGTCGCCGGCCCCACTTTGCAGGCTTCCCAACCGCAGAAGAACCCAGCGGGCCTGCGCCGCTTTTAGCGTGAACCTCGAGGAAGATGGAGTCCCGTTTGCCGGTGATGTACCCCTTCGCTTTGGCCTTGAGGAACCAGGCGGAGGGAAGAAAACACTCGTGGGGGGTGAGGAGGCGGGAAGCAGGAAGTGGATGCTTTCTACCTCCCTGGTCGTGATATGTGTGTGGTTTGAGGCGTGCAATCCGATAAGACAGCGTATTCAAGCTGTAGAAGTTAGAAAAGGAATTTTAACCTTTATTGGCTTCAAAGGGAACACAGGATCGCACATCGCCAAAAGATAAAATAATGTGACGTACCCACCACCACCAAGTCCTCGGCCTAGAGCAGACCTACTGTTCTGTAAAGGCGTTCAGCACCAAACAACGGGCCACCCCACCCATGAGCTAGTGGATGGGAGAATACTTCTGACTTCTGATCACACATCTGCATGGCTCAAAATTCAACTTAAAATTAAGCAGAGAGGCGCCTGGGGGGCTCAGGCGGCTAAGCATCTGGCTTCAGCTCAGGTCAAGATCTCACAGTTCGTGAGTTCAAGCCTCGAGTCGGGTCTGTGCTGACAACTCGGAGCCTGGAGACTGCTTCGGAGTCTGTGTCTTCCTCTCAGTCTGTTGCTCCCCCATACACACTCTCTCTCTCTCACTCAAAAATTAAAGATAAAAAAATAGAATTAAATAAAATTAAGGAGAAATAAAACCAACACACCGCCACCAGAGAAAGCTGCACATGTTAATCACTGATCCTTGATGAAAGAGACAGGCCTATCAGGCATTTCTTACATTAACGCGAGGAATAATAGACATTTCAATATTTGATACACAGTAAAATCATGTGCCTGGTGATGGTCCAAGACCCAAAACTATCTTGCTGGAAACGGAAGGCTCCGGACCGCTGGTGGTCACTGGCCCGCACACCCGTGCGCCGGGCCAGACACAATCCCATCATCATTTTGTCTCCCTTGGAAAATAAAGTTTCATATGTTCGTATAGATAAATGTGTTTCTTTAGGGGAGCCAAGAAAACACATTTCATTAGAATTGAAGACAGTCATTGAGCCAGAGGCAAACGCTAACGGTCGAGCAGATGAGTGTCCTCTCACGGAAAAAGGAGAGAGGACCAAACCTCCGCTCCTTTTCCCAGGTATCATTTCTCCCGTTTCCCAGACGCCAGTGCTCCCTACATACCCAACACTTTTAGATTCACCTACAAAAACTAGGGCGCTCTGAATTGAGGACGTGACTCAGGACGAGATAGTTGAAAGATTCAAAGGGGATTTACTATTTAGCATCGAGCACAAGACATTTCTTGGTCACCTGCTCATTCCTCCTACACGTGGAAGAGGGGCCGGTTTCCCTGGGGTCAGGTCACTGACATCATGGAATTGCTCCGACATGAAAATGCTTTCTTTGACAGCTTTTTGGGAGCCGCTACGTGCCCCCCGCTGTTTGTTTCTCGGCCTATCTTAGGGAACCCCGTGTAAAACCATTAACCCAATTCTGTTCTCATGACTCATTTGGAAGCTGAAAAATGAGAAGGTTGATAGAAAATACAGGCCCATCCCCAATATCGGAGGCCTTTTAAAGATGGCAACAAATGGAGAATAAACCGGAAGGTCGTGGAAGATGGGAGGCGTGCGGCTGGCCCTTCCCACCGTCGTTTGGGCTAAAACGGGAGAAAGGCTCTGGCGCCCCTGATCTTCTGCCTCACGCCCCTGCAGGACATGGTGAGCCCGGCGTGGTGGCACTTCAGGGACTCCAGATGCTGCCTGAGCAGCGCCGTCTTGTCCACCGTCTCCTCCAGGTCCCGGAGGAGCGGCTCCTTGCCCACAAGCCCACACTTCTGACTCAACTTGATGTTGTCGATCCGCAGCCTGTCCCGGGCTTGCTTGGTCTTGGTCAAGATGTCCCTCCTGAGGGCCACCTGAGCCTCAATTTCCAAAAGCTGTGCCTTTTTCCATGCGTTTTCTATATCCACAAAGTGTAGCTTTTCCTTCACGTGGGTTATGACCTGCACGTTGTTGGCCACCTTGTTGCGCAGTTTTAACAGATCCTCGTTCCGCTCCTCGACCTTTTCACTGAAGGCCTGGTTCTCAATCTTCAGCTGCTCGAAATCGATGAGGAGCAGACCCTCCGCCATGTCCTCCTGGGCCCTCATCCGGGTCTTCAGATGCACCAAGCTCTGTCTCAGTTGCACGTTCTCCAGCCTCACGGCGCTCATCTCCTTCTCCTTCTTCTCCTCCAGCTCCTGGATCTGCCCCACCTCCCGCAGGGCGGCCTGGCGACCGCCCCGCATCCGGCAGTTGCCCAAGGCCTGCATCACCACCTGCTTCTTGAGGGCCTGGAAGGCTCGCCACTCCGCCTCCACCCTGGAGAGGCTCTCCTTGCCCTCCTGCTTCAGCTGCTCCAGCTCCCGGTGATACCAGTCCAGGTCGTCTGCCTGCTGCTTCCGCAGCTCCTCCAGAATGGCCAGGTGGCGCAGGTACGCCTGCTCTTTCTCGGGGTCGTCGGGCTCCGTGCCCTTGTCGGGCGTCTCGGCCGCCTCCGGGCCCCTCTTCTTGCGCAGCGCCTCGGAGATCCTGTGCTGCAGGTACGTGCTGTAGCGCTGGAGGCGGTCGCGCTCCACCACGCGCGCCCGGTACTGCTCCAGGAGCTCCGCGCGCAGCTGCTGCTCCTCCCGCTTCCGCACCTCCCGGCTCCACTCCTCGGCCTCCTCGTCGAGGCTCTCCTCCCGCTCTCTCGGCTTTACCAGGCTTCTCGCCGGGCTTCCTAGCACGCCTCTCTCCTCAATGTCCTTGCTTGTTTCTTCCTCCCCCTCCTCCTCCTCCCGCTCAGCCTCCGGAGCTGACACAGCCTCTTCCCGGCTGCTGGTGGGCAGCGGCACAGACACCTGCGACGGGGCTTCCTTCTTCCTGCGCTGGACCGGCGCTGCCGACACTTCCTCCCACTCCTTCTCCTCGTCGATCCCCTCCACGCTCCCTTCCCCGCCCCCCACCTCCGTCTCGGACTGCGCCAGCTCCTCCGCTTCCGCGAGCCCGCCTTCGGGCCCCGACTGGGCTATCTCTTCAGGCCCTGCCTCAGTCGGCTCCCCGGGCTCGGGTTCGGGCTCGGCCGGCCCCTCCGGCTCTCCAGGCTCTGGCTCGTCCCCGACCTCGGTGGCCACCGGCCCTTCCCGGGGCTCGGCGGGCTCGGCGGGCTCATCCTCGGCGGCGCCTCCTGTCGAAACCTCTAGGGTCCCCGGCTCCGGCTGCGGCTCCGGCTGCGGCTCCGGCTCCGGCTGCGGCTGCGGCAGCGGCTCCGGCGGTTCGGTCGGGGTCTGGAGGCCTGAGATGGACTTGATCCCGGACAGCCTCGAGGACAGGCTCGCCACATCTCCGTCTTCCCCTTCAGGGTACCCAGGATGCTCGGAGGGGCCGTCCATCACCCTCCAGCTCCGCAGGCACCGCGGATCCCGGACTCCGGCTGTTGGGTTTCCAGGGGCAACCAGGGGCGCGCGCGGTGGGCCCGGCGATTGGCCAAGAGTAAGGCAGACGCCCGGCCCCCTTCTCCCAGCCTCCGAAGAGAGAAGGCCAATGGGAGGCCGCGAGCGGACGACGGGAGGCAGTGATTGGTAGGGGGTGCAGGCTCGCGCCGCACGGCCTTCCCGCCCATTTCCCGGCGCCGGGCCTGGGGCGGGGCGGCCTGGAGGAACCGCGGGGAGCGCGCGGCCGGCGCCAGGGGCGCGCAGGCGCAGCGCGGCGTGCCGGGTCC
>NC_043700.1:190525537-190530641 GCF_006229205.1 Suricata suricatta
GGGCACGGGCGGCGGCGCGCTGACGGCGGGCGGCGGGCGGGGGAAGATGGCGGAGCTCGGTAAGAAGTACTGCGTGTACTGCCTGGCCGAGGTGAGCCCGCTGCGCTTCCGCTGCACCGAGTGCCAGGACATCGAGCTGTGCCCCGAGTGCTTCTCCGCCGGCGCCGAGATCGGCCACCACCGCCGCTACCACGGCTACCAGCTGGTGGACGGCGGGCGCTTCACGCTGTGGGGGCCCGAGGCCGAGGGCGGCTGGACCAGCCGCGAGGAGCAGCTGCTGCTGGATGCCATCGAGCAGTTCGGCTTCGGAAACTGGGTGAGCGGCGGGCACGACGCGCACCTGCTCGCCCCGTGCCCGCGCCGGCGGGGAGGCGGGCGCAGAGAGGTGAAGCAACCTGCCCAAGGGCGCACAGCCAGGAAGTAGCAAGGTGGGGGATCGGACCGTGGCTCTGCCGACCTTAGGAGGACTCCCATAGCTTAGGCAAGACCCGCGCCTGACCCGGGTCGAGTCGCCGGACGGGGACAGGTCGGAAGACCTGACGGAGCTGTGGGAGGGCCGCCTGATCAGGACCCGGGTCCCGCCTGGAGAGCGGGGGTGGCAGAGGCCAGACCGGCTTCGCGCGGGGCCCTCCGCCTTCTCCCGCGACCGGGGCACCTGCTTTGTACACGGCCCCGCTGGCTTTGTGCGGTTGTCAGGGCGTGCGCCCCGTGTCCCCTGGCGGGGACCTGTGTCTCCCGGGGTCCCCACTGGGCCCGGGACGTCCTAGGACGGGCGCTAGGTGAGTTCCGAACAAAGGAGCGTGGTGGGGCCAGGGGTGTGTGTGGAGGCCCAGCTGAGACGGGAAGGCGAGAGCCGGGGTCCTGTGGGCTGGCCGGGTGGTAACGGGCCAGGCTCCTCGGGGGAGACGCGGGTGCTCTTCCCCAACGGTCTCTGAGGGCCTCTCCTTCCCCTTGGGGCCCCAAAGCTTTCATCCGGGTCTGCCTGCAGGCGTTAGAAGTGGGGAGAGGAGACACCACCCCAGCTCCTTAATTTTTCCAGACCCTTCCACGAGAACCACCCCTATACCCCATCTTGTGCTGCTTCCCTAGCAACACTCTCCTCCTCGTGGGCTTGTGGGGAAGACTTTCCAGGCTTCTCCTCTCCGTCCCAAACCTGGCCTGCTTTCCTTTCTGTCAAGTGAGCCAGCCTTTGGGGCCTGATGCCCGTTCTGCAGCCCTGGAGTCCCTCCTGTCCCCTTCGCGTCTTGGAGACTCGCTGCTCCCCGGGTCCCCCCCCCCCGCCCCGGGGCGCCAGCACGGTGGTCGCCATCCTCTGAAAACCCCGGTGTGACTCGAAATGCATTGAGGTGCATCGAGCGTCTGCCCGGTGGGAGAGAAAGGCCTTGTCTCTGGCTTCCAGCGGCCGTCGGTCCTTTACGCCAGGACCTCTCCCCAAAGTGTCCGCCCTCGATGGGGAGCCATCTCCGCGTCTCCGGACTCCACTCAACTGTCCAAGTGCGGACACTTGACCCTACGTGGCCCAGACCTTCCCCCGCCTCACTCAGTTCCGCAGACCCAGGGCCCTCTGTCCTCAGGTCCTTTCTCTAGGCCCAGTTCGGCAGCGGCTGTTTCTCCAGCATATTTCCAGAACCTTCCCACTGCTCACAACCGTTAGTCCAGGCTGGTGTTTATCTCTTGCCGTGGCCACCTCGGGCCTCCTAGCTGGTCCTCCTGCTTCGTCCTTGTGCCCTCCAGCCCCTTCCATGCGCTGTGATCAGTGACTCCAGATTGTCCCATCCCATCGGCCCTCCGTGGCTCCAGGTCCACCCAGCGTGAATTTCACGGCCTGTAGAGCCCTCAGATGCTAAGCCTTTGATCCCTTCTGACCTCTTCTGCTTGGAGTGTTTTTCCTCCAGATCGTGGCTCGTCACTGGTCTGTCTGCTTCCATCTCAGAGCCTCTGACAGCCTTCCCTCTCGGGCCTCTCGGTGCTTCTCTCTACAGCCATTGCCAAAAATAGCCAAGGGGGACCCAGAGCCCTGCCGAGTGCCATGTGCTGTGCCGAGCAGGCTGTTTCTCATGAAATCTTCCCAGCAGCCTCGGGCAGCAGGTTTTGAAGCGAAGAGCTGGACTCCAGAGTCCGTGCTCCCCACCGCCCTGCTCACCTTCCCCCCCCCCCCCACTGCGGCCACACCCGGGACTAAAGGTCCCTCGGTACTGGAGGGAGAGTGGGGCTGGAAGGGCGCACCTGGGGGGATTGTTGAAATGTGGCTTCCGACTCACATGTTAGGGGAGACGACTGATAGCTTGGAGGCTCCCGCGGCCGGCCCCGTGGCGGGGCTCTGGGGTGCGGGGAGCCCGGGATTCTGCGTGCTGACCAGGCCCGGGGGGCTGCCCGGCCGAGGCTCTTCCCGCCAGCCCTCGGAGTGGGGTTTTAGTTGACAATCAAGGGACAGCCTGTCGGAGGACCTCAGATACTTGTCCAGGATGCCTTGGCCTTTCTCCCGGCAAAGGCAGGGCTCAGGGCCAGGCCTGCCTGATCCCAAGGTCCCGACTTTGACCTCTCGGCCTAAGAGCATTAGCTGCTGGGGCTCGGAGGCTGGGAGCTTACTGTGCTGTTGGACGTGCTGCCGGCCAGGAAGGGCTCCTCAGGGAGATGGAGTCCTGCCCTGGTTCAGGGGGAGGCCAGGCTTCACGGCAGGGGTGCGGTGCGGAGAGAGGCAGCGTGCAGGTCTGGATCTGTGGTCGTGGTGTGGAGGAAGGGGAGCCTGTTTGCTCTGAGTTCTCAGATGGCACTTGTGACCCGTCACCCCTGCATGGCGTTGCATGTGTGGGACTGGTGGCGGGGGGCAACGGGAGCAGACCTGGGCGAGAGGCTGAAGTCGGGGACCTGCGGCACACACCCAATGGGGGGGGCTGAGGGGCGTCCACACTGAGGCCGGAGGGTCTGCGGCCCGGCTGTGTCCCCACGCCTTGGAAGACGGGCCGGGGAGATGCCCGTGTGACACCAGGAAGGTGGACAGTGGGCCAGAGCTCCATCGCAGGGGTGTCGAGAGCCCGCGGGCAGCCGGGATTGGGTGGGTGCTCCCCTTAGTTAGAGCCGAGAGGTCTGGATCTTGCTGGAAGCCGCCGCGGGGAATGAAGGAAGGCAGCAGAGCCAGGGCCCTCTGAGTCCATGCCCAGAACCGTCTGTCTCTGGTTGGTTGAGGACAGCAGATCCCCGGGGGCCCCCAGCCCTCTTGAATGGGCGTCCGTAGGGGTCTGGAAACACGTGATCACAGGGAGACCCCCCCGAGGAGCGGTGACGCTGGGAATCATGGGAGGGTCACGTTCTCACCAAGGCGCAAGGCCCTTGTGTGCGTCCCTTAGAGCGGCTGAGCGCCCCCAGGAGTCTCCCAGCAGCGGGGCTCCTAACTGCCACTGATGGGGGTGCCTGGCCGGAGGGGCCAGCTACAAGTGACAGGGCTGGGCGGGGCAGTGGTCAAACTGCAGCGTGACTCAGAACTCCCGGGGGGCGTGTCAAAACACCAGCCGCCTCCCCCCTCCACCTTTGGTTCTGGCTTTAGTCGTAGGTCTGGGGCCGGGTGTGAGAAGGCTCATTTCTTTTTTTTTCTTTTTAATTTTATATTTATTTATTTTTGAGAAAGAGACAGAGCACGAATGGGGGTGGGGCAGAGAGAGAGGGAGACCCGGAATCCGAAGCAGCTCCAGCCTCTGAGCTGTCAGCACAGAGCCTGATGCGGGGCTCGAACTCACGGATCATGAAATCATGACCCGAATCCAAGTTGGATGCTCAACCGACGAGCCACCAGGCACCCCTGTTTTCGCCATTTTTAAGTGTTCAATTCAGTGACGTTAATTACGTTCACAGGGTCGGGCAGCCATCCCCACCACCCACCTCCAGAACTTTCTCCCCATCCCAGACAGAAACTACCTGCTTACACAGTGTGGCCCTGCGTGCCCCGCCCCCAGCCCCGGGCCCCGCTTCTGCTTTTCGCCTGTTCTCGGGACCTCACGTAGGAGGATCCGACACCGTTTGGCCTCTTGTGACTAGGGTATTTCACTTAACATCTCAGGGTTCATTCGCAGAAGCGTGTGTCACGAAGTCCTCGAGTGAGGCTGAGTGACGTCGGACCCCGCGTGCCGTTCTTCCAGGGAACGCTGGAGGGGGAGCGGCTGGGCCCCGGTCCCTTCACTGTTGGGAGGCCCCGTCATCAGTGACGCACTGGGCGAGGCCCTGACCGGTGTATCTGACCCGAAGGGCTCTTGTCCCCTCGAGGGCCGGCCGCGGCCGTGTGAGTCGGGAGAGCAGGACGGGGACCCTGGCCTTGAGGCCTGGAGAACGGTCCATGTAAACACGTTCAGGAGCAGTGGCCACGGGAACCGGGTCCCAGGGACGGCCGGTGACCAGGAAGGACTGAGGACTAGCCGGTGTGAGCCATCAGCCTCTGATGTGGGAGGTGGCCGTGACCGCCGGTGTGTCTGCGGGGTGGGGGGGCTGCGCGGCGGAGCAGGGGGCGGGCCGCTCTCCCCTCTGAGGGTGACTGGAGGCTGGGCCGGGCTGGGAGACAAGGCCCAGGTGGCCGGGCCGGTGACCCGTCAGGTGACAGTGGACCCGACGGCCGCACGTGCCATGGCTCAGGACGTGCCACAGACGTGGCCGAGCGCATGGGAGGCCGTCCTCGGGACTCTGGGTCTGCGGCTGCCGCGCAGTCACCTACCCCCTCTCTCCTTGCGACGCAGACATCCCTCAGCTCTCCGTTCTTCCCTGGCCCCGTGCAGGCCTCCGCTCCCTCTGCTGCCCCCAGCTGCTCCTGGTCTGCTTGCAGGGTGGCCTGGGGACCTGCGAGTTTGCATGCTGGGCCTTCTGGCTCCTCCTGCCCCTGTGAAGCTTCTAGAATGAAGAAGCAGGAAGCCCCACCTCTGAGTCTGGCTCCCAAGCACTTGGGGAGGAGAGCCAGACCGGCCCTTGCCTGGTGCCACTGGGGGGGGGGGGGGGGGGCCTGGCCGGGGCTGCTGGCTGGGGAGGGGTGTGCCCCGAGGGCGGACCCCCCCCCCCCAGTGGTCCTGCAGGGGGAGGTGCTCCAGGAAGCTGTAGCTAGCAGAGAATGTAGGGAAGACTGAAT
>NC_043700.1:190530741-190547533 GCF_006229205.1 Suricata suricatta
GGATCAGGAGCACTGGATCGCAGAGCCCTCTGTGGTGTGCGCTGTGGCACGGCCCGGGAGAGGCCCCGTGGTGACCGTGGGATGGGGACGTGTGCTCTGGGGCGAGACCGCCAGCGCCGGAAGCCCTGGGGCCGGTGCTGCCCGCCTGTGCGCCGGGGCCACTGGGGGCCCTCCCGGTGGCACGCACCCAAGCACACACCTGTTCACTGTGACGGTTCTTTATTTGATCTCGACCAAACCCTGTGACAGGAGGGACGCAGACCGAGAAGCACAAGTTGGGAGGATAAGGATCGCAAGCCAGGAGCAGCCAAGCCAGAACCTGCTCCGAGCCCGGGGGCTACCGCAGGCTCCCTGCAGGAGGGGGCCTGGGTGTGGGGCGAGAACAAGCCCTTTGAGAGGCCACAGCCAGCCCCAGGCCAGGGCTGTGCGCGTCACCTGCTCTGAGCAGTGGTGCTTCCCAGATCCAGAGGAGGAGATGGGCACGGGGAGCAGAAGTCATCCACCTGAGTCCTCAGCCGGGGAGGGTGGGGCCAGGACTGAAGGCCATGCCTGGGGCACAGGGACAGGTGTTCCCAGCAGTCGGTCCAGGGCACCTGGGGCGGGGCGGGTCTGGCTGGGCCTTGGGAAGCACCTGCTTCGCCTGGTGGGCCTGAGAGATTAGTGCCGCCCAGACCCGCAGACTTGATGGACTAGTCATACTGAAAGACAGTGTTTCTTTTTTTTTTTTAATTTATTTTTGAGAGACAGTGCGAGCAGGGAGGGTCAGAGAGAAAGGGAGACACAGAATCTGAAACAGGCTCCAGGCTCTGAGCTGTCAGCACAGAGCCTGACCTGGGGCTTGAACCCAAGAACCTGAGATCACGACCTGAGCCTGAATCACTTAACTGACCGAGCCACCCCGGCGCCCCCTGTCCCTATGTCTTAAACATTTCCCCTCGATCACGGGCCAGAGCGGCAGTGGCCTCTGCCAGGCAGGAATGGCCCCACTGGGTGGCGTCCGTCTGGAGGATGTGCCGGCAGGGCGGCTGCAGGTGTGTGCAGGCCACCGAGCAGGAGAGACCCTGCGCAGCGCGGCTGGCGGGCCCACCACTTCCCTGGATGGTTCTCTCCTTCCCGTCCCTGCCCAGGTGCTGGAGGCCGCCTCCACTGAGCCGCGACAGGGCCGGAAGTGGACCAGCCCGGCCAGAGAGCCCCGTGGAGTCATGACTCACTGGGGTGCTCACTTCCTGTGCTGGTGGGAGTCCAGTGACCTTGGAGAGTGGACGTGAGAGCCCCGGTCAGTGTCCAGGAGGTGTGTTTTCCTTGATTTGTCAGCGGGCTCGAAGGAAGTAGCAAACCTCTCTCTCCTTACCTTTTTCAAAAAATGGGTGTCTTTTTTTTCTTTTTCTTTTTTTTGGTTGACATAAAGGGACAGAAGGGGAACTGTCATTGTGGACCACGGGCTACTCACCCGAGTGCTCCTTGCGTTGGAGAGAGGCAGCTGCAGGGTGCGTCTGTGTGGTTTAATCTGAGTTGTACTTGAGTTGAACTTGTCTGTCCAGATCTCTGCCCCCAAAACCACTTCTGTGGCTTCTGCCTGCCCATCCGCCTGTCTGTCCTCCTGTCCATCCATCCGTTGTCTATATAAGAACACGTGAGGGAAAGAACCGCCCCAGCGGGGCTCCGCTGCTGTCCCCCGCGGCGCTGCGGTGAGGGGACAGGACCCCGGTCCTGCCCAACCGCTGGCCGGAGGAGACGGCGGGGCCGCGGGGCGAGCGGCGCTCGTGTGTGTCCGCCCCTCTTCTAAGACGCGGACCGTGCCGGGATGTCGTCCACGGCCTGTGTCTGTGGTTCTTGCTGCAGCCGCGGCTGTGCCTTTGCGCTCCTTTAGATCTTCCATGGTGATCTACTCCCGAGTTCAGTCTTTGACAATTGGAGTTTTGTGTGTTTTCCTGGGCCTTTGTCAACGGTCCTTAAACTAATGCAGTGGCCCCTGGGGGACTGTCTTTCCGTGGCAGCTGACGGCCAGGCCTCTGAGCAGCGGCTAAGGTGGATCAGTCGTGGGGATCCCAGGCCTCTGGTGACAAGGCGCCAGCCCCTCTAATTTGTGGCTTCGTAAACCTCATCACCGGGGTCCACTGAGGGTCCAAATCCCCGTGTCACACGAAGAGGGGCCCGGACGACCGGCTGACCTGGGGGGCCCCGGCTGTGGGCGCGAAGCAGGAGGCGCCCCGTGTTCCCGTCAGCCTGCATCCGTGCGGCCCGGGAAGGGCGAGCGTTCGTGGAGCAAGACGTTGCCGTCGTCACCTGCCTGTGGACGCAGAGCCACGCCGCGCCTGTCCCCCGCCGGGGAGAGTCCTCTCCTACCGTCTGTTTCCTTTTTTAACATTTGGATGGAAATCTTCGAACTCTTTAGTAGGGAATTATGAGGTAGAATTTAACTTAACTTTTAGAGAAAATTATTATTATTTTTTTAATGTTTTATTTATTTTTGATACAGAGAGAGAGACCGAGCAGGAGAGGGGGAGGGTCAGAGAGAGAAGGAGACACAGAACTGGAAGCAGGCTCCAGGCTCTGAGCTAGCCGTCAGCACAGAGCCTGACGCGGGGCTCGAACCCACGAACGTGAGATCTGACCTGAGCCGAAGCCGGAGGCTTAACCGACTGAGCCACCCAGGCGCCCCTAACTTAACTTTTAAAAAACTGTTATTTATTTTGAGAGAGCCTGTGTGCAGCGGGGGAGGGGCAGAGGGAGAGGGAGAACGAATCCCAAGTGGACTCTGCACTGTCAGCACAGAGCCCAACTTGGGGCTCGATCCCATGAACTGTGAGATCGTGACTCTAGCTGAAGTCGAGTCAGATGCTTAATTAACCAAGCCGCCCGTATGGCCCATAACTTTACATTTTATTTATTTATTATTTATTCATTCATAGATTTTTTATTTTTTAATGTTTATTTTTGAGAGCAAGACACACACACAGAGTGCAGGTGGGGGAGGGGCAGAGAGAGAGGGAGACAGAATCTGAAGCAGGCTCTAGGCTCCAGCACAGAGCCTGACGTGGGGCTCGAACCCACCAACTGTGAGATCATGACCTGAGCCGAAGTTGGACGCTTAACCGACTAAGCCCCCAGGCGCCCCAACTTTTTGTTTTCGATTAAATAACTTTAGATTGACCCAGAAAAGTGAAAGCCTGGCACACAAAGTCCCTCTGGGCCTCTGGAAATGTTAGCACCTTGCTGAGCACGGTGTGGTTCCAGAGCGCGGGGCTTTTACATTTTACCGGCCGCTCGCACACCACAGACCGGCCGGGGCCCCGGGGCCCGCTCTCTGTCTCGCCGGCGTGTCTCCTCTGGTCTGGATGGTTCTTCCTCTTTCTCTCGTGCCTGACGCATTCGGGGAGTGCCGGCGGGCATTTCCTCCCACAGCAGTGGGGTGTGGCTGCCACGCTGGGGTCCCGGGCCCACGTTCCCAGCGTGTCAGAGGTGATGGGAAGAGTGTCTAAACAAGCAAAAATACCTCCCGCGCTGCCGGACGCCCCTCTGCAGGAGGAGCCGAGGCCCGGGGCCCCACTGCCTAACTGCACAAGCCTGGGTGGGCAGCCTGGCCCCTGCGAACCTCCGGTGAGGGAACTCCCCGGTCTGGACACTTGACTCTGGGTTTTTAGTGGCCGCAGTCACTTCGGGGAGGGGCGGAGCCGACGGGCGAGGCCTGGGCCCGGAGCAGGTGGTGTTTCCACCCTCCGGGTAGCCCTCCCCCCCCCCCAGCTCCCGGAAAGGGACGGTGGTGGGGATGGTGTCGCTCCTGGGCCGGGAGCCTCCGCTGGCGCTCTGTCCACGGTGCCTGGAGTGCCTGTCGGGCACAGGGCTGCCCCCAGCTCCTTTACTGGTGAGAGCCTGAGGCCCAGAGATGGGAGGTGACCAGCTTGGGTCACACAGGGGCAGCAGATACTGGGGATGATTGTGACTTGGTTTGAATTTGGGGGGGGAGAGTGGGGGGAGCCAGATGCTTCCGGGAAATATAATGAACAGATTTGATGCAAGTGATACTGTTTAGTGAAGTTAATCGCGGCCACAGTCCGTCCCCTCAGGAGCAGAGTCTGGTTTTGCTTTAATCTTCCCTTTCTTGGAAAGGGGCCTCTGCCCCTAGGCCCCAGCACTGCCCCCGTCCCCCGGCCGTCCCCCGGCCGTGGAGCCCTGCACCAGGCACTTGGTACCAATGGGAAGAGGGCCCCATATGCCTGAGGCACAGGCTGGCCATGGGGTGCCTCGCAACAGCACCCCGTTTGCCGCCAGCCACCAGCCGTCAGCCCCAGCGGGTTGGCTGTGCTCTTGGATTGCAGCTTGGCCTGCGTGGGTGCCGAGGTCTTGCAGGGGTGAGCGCCTGGGGCACAGAGCAGCTGGTGTGGGGCCCTGGCGGCCGTGAGGGCAGAGTGCAGGGCGAGTGGCTGCCGCTGAATGAGTGCGCATTTCGGGCAGCTCCTCTGTGAAGTGGCTTTAGCGGTTGACTAAGGAAGAGGCCTCTTGGCAGAAGGAAAAGATCGGGGGGCTGTAGGATTTCCTCTCGTTAATAACCCTGTGTGCACGGGGCACCTTCCATGGGTGTGCGCGCGCGCAGCTCCGGGCGGGTGTTAACTACCCAGCCGAGGATGCCGCCGTCAGGGACGGTCCCCACCCCTTTAAAAGGCACTTGCCGGGTCCTCTGCACCTCGCCACCTAGGAAGGGGCCGGGCCGCTGCCCACCAGGGGCTGTGAAGGCCAGTACCTTAGAACAGGGTCTCTCCTGCGGCCGCCCTGGGAAGAGGCGGGGCACCTCAGGCGCTCCGCGGGGGGCCGGGGGGCACAGTCTGGTGCCCCCGAGAGCGCGGGGTTTTCGGTGGGCTCTGCTGGTCCTTTCCGGGGACCCAGGAGAGCAAAGTCTGGACCTGAGATAGGAGTTCCAGTGTCCGCGTCATAGCCGACTGAGGCCGTGAGCCCCGACAGCTGTGCCTGTCGGGGTCTTCCCTGCCCGTAGTGGCCCCGCCAGCTCCTTCTAGTGCCCACGTCCCTGCCACGGGCCCCCTTAGCAGGAGGAGCCGTTGAATGCCCTCGGAGGGGGGAGGTGTGGACAGGAAGCGGTCCGGGCACACCTTTGTGAAAATGTTCAGCGACCGCGCGAGCCCCGAGCGGCACTCTCGGCCCCTGGAATAACCCGTGACCTCTGTCGTTGTAGGAAGACATGGCCGCCCACGTGGGAGCCTCCCGCACCCCCCGGGAGGTGATGGAGCATTACGTAAGCATGTACATCCACGGAAACCTGGGGAGAGCCTGCATCCCCGACACCATCCCCAACCGGGTGACGGACCACACGTGCCCCGGCGGAGGGCCCCTGTCTCCCAGCCTCACCACCCCCTTGCCTCCCCTAGACATCTCGGCGGCCGAGCAGCAGCAGCTGGGCTACATGCCGCTGCGCGACGACTACGAGGTCGAGTACGACCAGGACGCCGAGGCGCTCGTCAGCGGGCTCTCGGTCAACTACGACGACGAGGACGTGGAGATCGAGCTGAAGCGCGCGCACGTCGACATGTACGTCCGCAAGCTCCGGGAGCGCCAGCGGCGCAAGAACATCGCGCGCGACTACAACCTGGTGCCCGCCTTCCTGGGCAAGGACAGGAAGGACCGCGAGAGGCCGGCCAAGCGCAAGATCCCCAAGGAGGAGAAGGAGCTGCGGCTGAAGCTGCGGCCGCTCTACCAGTTCATGTCCTGCAAGGAGGCCGACGACCTGTTCGAGAGCATGCACAAGGAGAAGGCGCTGCGCGCCAAGATCCGCGAGCTGCAGCGCTACCGGCGCAACGGCATCACCAGGCTGGAGGAGTCGGCCGAGTACGAGGCGGCGCGCCACAAGCGCGAGAAGCGCAAGGAGAACCGGAGCGCGGCGGGCGCCCGGCGGGGCAGGGAGGACGGCCGCGACGGCGAGTTCGCCGCCATCGAGAACCTGCCGGGCTTCGAGCTGCTGTCGGACCGCGAGAAGCTGCTCTGCAGCAACCTGAGCCTGAGCCCCGCGCGCTACCTGACCGTGAAGACCATCATCATCAAGGACCACCTCCAGAAGCGACAGGGGATTCCCTCCAAGAGCCGCCTCCCGAGCTACTTGGACAAAGTCCTCAAGAAAAGGATTTTAAACTTCCTCACGGAGTGCGGCTGGATCTCCAGGGACGCCTCCTGAAGTGGCGGGCGGAGGGGGGGCGGCGCGCAGCTCTGGGAGCCGGGTGGGGGCTGGGGGAGGGGGTGCAGGTGCGTCCCCCCCTCCCCCCATAGTCACTGTTTTTTAAACGAATTGGGTTCCTTTCTTTTAGGCTATAAATTCTCGTCACGGTCCTCCGGAAGAAGCAATAGTAACGATTTTCTGTCGGGCCACAGGGGACACCGACACAGGCCTGTGTAACCTAGTCCTGAGGTGGTACCTCTGGCCTTTATGTTCAGTTTGGGGAATGTTATGAGATGGGTCATTTCCTTTTGCGTCTTCCCTTTGGTACGCGATTCGTGCTGCGGGTAAAAGGGGCGACTTGCCGCCGGGCTGCCAGCTCTGCCCGGTGACATGACCTCTGGCTGGCTGCTGGGGACTCCCTTGGCGGGGGAGGGGGGGGGTGCCCACGCAGACACCTCAGCACAGCCCCGGCACGCGCACTTTAGGTGGGGGCCGGTGGGGCCGGTGGGGCCCGGGGCTGGAGAAGCACGGGGACGTTTCCGCACGAGCTTTAGAGGAAGAATCTGGGGTTCACAGGGTCCACACGAGCTTCCCCTCAACTGCCGGCAACGTGGGGTTCCGGCGAGGTTCCCAAGCCGGACACCGGCCCCTTGCCTCATTGCCGCCCACCCCGGGCAGGCACAGGACCCCCGGACAGGCTCCCGTGTGCACGCAGGGCTGCGGGGGCGCTCGGGCGTGGGTGCCAGGCTCTGGGCGGCTGCCACTTGCTGCCCAGCTGCCCGCGGCGCCTCTTACTTGGAAGAGCTCCTTCCGGAAAGTTGAAGGCTCCGAGTTCCGGAGGCTGCAGTCTCCAGGATTTTCATCGCAGTCACAATTCCCTTTTTTGCTGAAACTGACCTTGACTGTGCCAGCCTGGCTGAGCGTCTACTTCAGGTGGCGGCCGGCGCTCCGCATGCCAGCCAGGCCGGCCTGCACTCCTGCAGCGGGGTCTGGCAGAGCAGGGAGCCTGCGGGCAGGGCCCAGCCTTGACCACTCGTTCGCTCGCTCGCTCAGCTTCGGCCGAGGGCCCGCATTTGTAGATGCACACGGTACCTTCCTTCTGGAACTGGAGTCCTCTGTCTTCCTGCTGCTCAGGGTTGGCTCTCATGTCCTAAGAGCCTGCTTGCGAGTCCGCGTGACTGCAGACCCCAGCACCCATTCTTCCCGGAGCTCATCCTGCATCTCCCGCCCCCATAGCTACCCAGAGACTTCAACCTTCCAGAGTGTTTGGGCTTGAAGTTACATTAAACTGAAGTTATTTGAAAGACAAGAGAAAAAAGACCCTCATCTTTTCCAAGGACTTAATTACGGTGCCTTTTCCTTTCTTTTTACATTTTCCTGTCCTCCAGGATAAATTTTTCAGCATTAAATAAAACGTTTCAAACACATCGTACGTGCCTTTAGTTGTTAAGTACGCCGCGTGCTGGCAGAAAGCGCTCGCCGCTAGCCGAGCCTGGGACTTCTCTGGACAGAAGGGGAAAACAGTGGGCAGTAGTGTTGCGGGCAAGGCCACCTCTACCCCGCCCCCCTGCAGGGAAACTACCGCTGGCAGAGGGCCAGTGCTGCCCACCGCGGAGCGGCGATGGAGATGGTGTGCAGTGGGGACAGGCCCGTGGCTCTCCCCTGAAGTTCCTGGACCAGCAGCATCTGCTAGAACTGGCAGACCCTCAGGTCCTGCCCCGCCCCGCCGCTTCTGGAGCTTTGGAAACCTTAGGCGAGGGGCCTTTAGAGCGGGGCTTTCGGGAGCCTTCCACGTGCCTGGGACGCAAGCTGTGGCTGCTTTGGCGCCGTCACGCATTGGTTACCCTGCATCTGGTTACTGGTTTGGTGAGGTTCCAAATTTAGTAGCCCCTGGATCTAAAACGGCTGCCAGACCAAAGCTTGAGAAGCAGGAGGTCCCGGTACACGTGGCCCGGGCCAAGGGCTGTCAAGTGAAAACTGCTGGGCGTAAGCTGGTTTTTAGGACGTGCGCCTTCTGGATGGCACGAGGAATTTAGGCTGGGCTGTTCTGAAACAGTGAATGCGCGACTTAGGTTAAGTGACGTGCTGAAGGCGTGACTGCCCGTCGCCTCCTACCCCGTCTCCTCCGGCGATTCGGGTCCCGCTCGTCCTGCGGCTGCTCGGAGCCCGGGGGCTGCCCTGTGTCGTGCTCCCGGGAAATCTGCCCCCTAACCCCATGGAATTAATTGGTGCTTTTGTTTGTTCTTCAAAATTTATACAACTTTTAGTCCAGAGAGTTAGGTGATCAAGCTACTGAAGAATGCTTTGCAGATGGCCGACATCCCACGCATGTATAAAGCCCCGAGCTCTACATCTGTCACCTTTCACGCACCCACAAGTCGGGAACAAAGTGGCGTCGCTGCTGCGTGTCCGCGCCGACGCTCCTCCAGCCGTCGTGAGCAGCTCGTGGCCGGCACCTGTGCGCTGGACCGGTGCTCCCCGCAGTTCGCGCTGTGCTCGGTCGGGCAGCTCGCCCACGGGGTGCGCCTTGCCCGCGGCCCCCAGGAACTCGACGCGAAGGCAGACACCACACCTGAGCCCGTGTAAACAGGCACGGCGGCACCGGGAGAGGCTCAGCCCAGCCCAGTGCCAGCCCGCGACGCGGTGGCTGCACGTGTTGCAAGAGTCACTTACGCAGCTTTCGTTTCGCAGAGGAGCTCCAGGCAGGGGACACGAGACACCCCCAGGTACCCAGGCTAAAACGCAGAGCAGTGACGTTGCGTTTTCCAGTGCGCTGCACGGCCTGCGTTTCTGGGGCAAGCGCTGGACCAAGAAACTTAAAAGCGTGATTAAAGGAATAGGGAGTATGTGTAAGTGGTAGAAGTTAACATTTTAATTATGGGAATGTTACCTACATCTTTCAAAATACAAGCAAAATAAACTGCCCCACCTTTTTAGGCAGTAAATGAATTTGACAGTGTTGACCTTGACTCCTACAAGTAGCTCTTGGAGGCAAAGGCAGTGGAAGGTTGGATTTTCTCCGTTTGTAACACCGACCGCTCAACTGTTCTCTCCACGTGAATGCGGAATGGAAGGGAGGTGTTCTGGTCCCCTTCCCGGGTCTGCAGGTGGGGACATCTGCCCCCAGCAGAGTCCCAGTTACAGGCCAGCCCGTGACTGCACCAGACGGAAGCTGGCCTGTGTGCGGACGTGAGTCGAGCACATGGCTTGGCGGTCTGAGCAGATGGGGGGCGCCCTCCCCAAAGTACACACAGCGGTTATCAGAGTAGGAAAATAAACGTTAGGGCTTTAATCCTCTTAAATAAAATTTAAAAATTAACATGAACATCTCCATTGTACCGAGCATGCAGTGGCCAGACTCCGAGGAAGTCCGCCTCCCCAGGGACAGTGCCTTCAGGCCGTCAGAACTAGTGAATACAGATCTGAACGTTTCTACCAACAGATGAACAAATCAGGGCAAAAGTGACCGATTTTCATCAAATTCCATTACTGGCAAACTAAGGTGGGGAAGGCTATTCAGGCGCTCCTGCTCACGGCCTGCGTTGGAGAAAAGCCGAAGGCCGGTCACAGCAGCCGGACAGGACCCGACCCCAAGTGAGCCCGTGAACTTCAAGGGCACCGTGAACCTGTCCTGAGCAGGAACGTGCTGGAACCCTCGCCTTCCCTTCACTGGAAGGAGGCAGCGGGCTGAGTGCAGGGGACGCTCGGGCCAAAGGGTTGCCGGGTGGCCGGTGTGGCCCCTGACGGTGTACTCGCTCATGACATGTGGCCATCGCCAGGCTGTGAGCGGCTCAAGCTCACGCGGGACCCCAGACACTCCAGGCCCTGGAAGCGGCCGCCGCCTGTTCTGGAAGCACGCTGGGCTAGTAAAGGGGTGTTAGAAATCAACGAATAGACTTCCGAATTAGAGGCCATTCACGCATCTGTGCCACTGGCTGGATTCGCTGCGTAGCCGCGGTGACTAGTTTTCCAGCAGGGTCTGGGAAGGGGTCGAGAGGAGAGGCGGAGCCGAGCCTGGCTGGGGGGCCCCGGCGAGGGCCCGCGGCGCTACGCCGCCTTCACCACCCCCACCAGCGCGGGCCGCAGCGTGCGCCCGTGCAGCTTGTAGCCCACTTTGCTGACCAGCGCCACCGTGCCCGGCTCCTTGCCCGCCACCGGCGTGTGGAACAGGGCCTCGTGCTCGTAGGGGTCGAACTTGGCCCCCACGGGGTCCAGCCGGAGCAGGCCGTGCTTCGTGAACACCTTCTGGATCTGGAGCTCCGTCATCACGAGCCCCTCATACAGGCTCTTCAGGTGCGGGTTGTCATCTCTCACCTCCTCCCTTGGGACACTCTGCGTCGCCTTCTCCAAGATGTCTGCCACCTCCAGCAGGTCCTTGCAGAAGCCCTGGATGCCTAGAGGAGGTGGGGAGACACGGTCACCGCCCGCTGCCCGGGCACCGCAAGCTGGAGCCCCCCGACCCGACGCACGAGCACCGAACGGCAGCCTTCCAGACCGTCTGTCGGTCCTCAACTGCTAGTGGTGCGTTTAAAAACAACTCACCGCCTCAAAATCCGAGACCCTTTCCTGGGTTTCGACCAGAGCTAAGCAGGTGTGACGACAAGCCACCACCAACACGCAGAGCCACCTCCCTCAGGGCCGCCCCCAGACCAAGAGGCTGTGGTCGCGCGCAGCGTGTCACCCGGGGCCCAAGTCCCCAAGACACACCCCCAGCCTTAGCCTTACGTAACCTGACAGAAGAAACAACACAGGAGAAAAGTCACCCGACATCCAAGGCAGTGTGGCCCAGCGAGGGGCGCGTGCTTTCAAGAAAACGCGTCAGATGCTGGCCGACGTCAGGGTGACCGCGGTGCGCGGGTGGGGGGACCTGCCGCCCCACGGCTCACTGCGCACGACCGCCACCGGCCCGCGCCCGCCTCCGCCGGAGGCAACACCTGTGTGGGGCCTCCCGTCCCTCTCCCTCCTGCTTTCAACTGGGATTTCAGGGCGCCTGGGGGCTCAGGCGGTTATACGCCCAGCTCCCAACTGCGGCTCAGGCCTTGACCTCCCGGTGCGGGAGACTGAGCCCTGCGTCGGGTTCCGCGCGGACAGTGCAGCGCCTGCTCGGGGTTCTCTCTCTCCCTGCCCCAGCTCTCGTGCATACACTCGCTCCCAAGTAAACTAACTTTGAAAAATAAAATAAGTAAAACGGAATAAAACACTCCTAATAAGAACACGCGCGTCTCACAGGCGGACGCTGTGCCGGTTCCCGGAGAACCGCTTGCCCACGGCGTGTGCGGGTGGAGAGCCAGGCCCCAAATCGTCCCACAGGTGACAGGTGCACTTACAGCCTGCACCCCCTCGAAGGAAGGAGCTTACTGAGAGGCCCCACTCAGCCGGGGAGACGTCCAGAGCCAAGGCCTGAAGTTACAAACATCGGAGGGCTGGGGAGCGGCCACTCTCCCGGGAAGGCGGGCCCAGAGTGGACGGAGGCTCCAGATGGGCAGCCATGACGCGGCACCCCCGAGCCACCGCGGTCTCGGCTGCGGGCCACCCCGATCAAGCAAGCATCTCGGCCGAAAGACTTCAATGTTGCGGTTTCTCAGAGCAAATCAAATCATGTGCACGTTGTAACCTACTACGCGCAAAATAACATTATGTATAAAAACATCAGACGTATACCTTAAAAAATGCTTTTTTGCCAAAAACTGCTAACCGTGATTTAAGCTTCTGGTGGGTTATAGCCAGAGACCAAAACAAACATAGTGGTAAGAAGGTGGAGATATTGTGAAAATCACCAGAATGTGACACAGAGACGTGACGCAGGCAGACGCTGGTGGAAACAGGACTTGCTCACCACCGGGCTGCCCCTGGGCTGCCCCTGACCTTCGGTCTGTGAAAACTGCAGTAAGGCGGGGCTTGCCTGTGTTTTCAAATAGCTTTGGTTGGGCCCGACCAGGGTGGAGGCGCACCGGAAGTGGATGGATGAGAGACCAGCCCTTCCCCACTCACTGGACGGGATATGTATGGGGACAAGGGACAGGAAAGGGTAACTGACCGAGGATGGATAACAGAATAATCTACTAAAATAAGGAAGAAAAGCAGAGACAGAGGGAAGAATAAATTTAAAATACCTGGGAGACCTCCCGGTAAAGATGTGCAGCACACAGGACGCACGGGACTAGAACCCAGAACCAATGTCTGAGCCACAAAGCACCTGTGCGATGCCTCTAACACCCACTGGGGGGCGAGTCTCCTGGGGGCACGACGACGGGAGGGGACACTGCCGCGGTCCCTGAAGGGCCCGGGCACCTGAAGGCGAGGCAGAGAAGCAGCCAACGAACTGCATTCCCAGCTAAAGGAAGGAACGCGACTCTGAGAAGAGATCTGCCGTCGGTTCCGTGTCACGGCCCGAGACCCGGAGCTCGGCGTCCGCTCGCCTGCGTCCCTACGGTGCGTCCCTGGGCCGGAGCTGGTTCTAGAATGTGGGAGGACGATGCCTGCCTGCTGGTCCCCTACAGATGGTTCAGCGCACAAACTGCTGCCTCTTGTTCAACGGCCACCGCCACCCTTCCTTCCTGGCTGTGCCGAGCGGCGGGTCACGCAGGCCTCACTGACCCCCAGGGTGAGATGGGAAGGCCAGTTACACGAGAACCTAAATGCTGGCAATGCAGACAGCACCTTAGAGGTTTCTAAACATTTTTTTTTAACATTTATTTATTTTTGAGAGACAGAGAGAGACAGTGTGATCAGGGGAGGGGCAGAGAGAGAGAGGGAGACACAGGATCTGAAGCAGCTCCAGGCTCTGAGCTGTCAGCACAGAGCCCGACGCGGGGCTCAAACCCACAGACCGTGAGATCATGACCTGACCTGAAGCTGGACGCTTAACGGACTGCGCCCCGCAGACGCCCCATACCTTAGATCTAACAGGTTACTGCTGAGTAGCTGGAGAAAGAACATGGAGAGGCCGCCCTGCTGGAACCCTCTGCGGGCGCAGCGCACCTCAGGCTCGCCAAGGGCTGCATGTGGGCGAGCATGAGTGCGCTCCTCCCTGGAGGGATGACACCAGAAATTCTAAGTGTGACTTTCACTCCCGCCAGGCAACTGCACCGCTGACCCGTTCCAACTGGAGAGAACACACCAGCCTCTCCACGGCCTCCCCGGGTAGATTCTGCTCTTTGAACCTCACATGCACACTCCACCCACCCTCCCCGCCTCAGTTTTGTAGGATCCATATCATATGGCGTTTAAAGTTACCGTATAATTTTGCCTCTTCCACCAACTTCTGGCTCCTCTGCCGCAAGTTCTCCGTATCTGCCAAAGCTCGCTTATATTTTTCCTTAAAAACAAGAAAGAAAACAAACCAAAAAAACAAAAAAAAACCCAAAAAAAGGAAATTTACATAAACGAACCATGAAACAAATTCATAAGAAAGCAAATCGGACACTAACAAATTCCAAGTCAAAATACAAATGACAATCGCCACCTTTGGGATTTTAGACCACAGGCAGCGCGGCTTCACGCGCAGAAGCACGCTGCGCCTGTGTCCTTACTGTCGCTGCGCGGACGGGAAGAGGCCAAGGGGTCTCGCGTGCACACAGGCCCCACGCGCACAGCCGGGAAAGGGTGAGGAGCCGGCTCTGGGCTTCATCACCCATCAAGGAAGGGCCGCTCACTTCCTCGGCACCGTTTCCGGCCTCAGGGAATCCTAGAAGCCGGGCAGGGGCTCACGCCCCCAGTTTCCACACCTGGTGGCTTTGGGGAACCCACCCGCCAAGCTTCGGTGTTTGGAACGCGTCCAGACGCGGCGCCCTCTCTGCCTCCCCCCGCCCCGCATCTCCGAGCACTTGTTCTAACTCGGACTCCTCCGCGACTCTGGGGCCTCCGCCCTCCCGTCGTGCACCTGCAGGCGGCCCGGCGCAGGGGTTAAGAACACGGCTCCTGCGGCTCCAACCCTGGCTCTGCCCCTCGGGAGCTAAGCGGCCTGGGGAACTTCACCTGCCCTTCTGTGCCTCAGTCTCCCCAGGGCCCACAGCTGACTCACAGATGCTGTGAGGACACGGCCAGTATATAGTGCTTCCCAGGACTGTTTTAAATCCCTAGAGACCCCGACTGGTGCCACTGATGCCTCCTCACGTGGGGTCACACTCAGACCTTCCAACTAGCTCCCGACCGCCCTCCCTCCCTGGGAGAGCACGACCCCCGGCTCTGGCGCCAGGCTCCAGTACCACAGTGAGTGCCCCCCCCCCTTGTAAAGACCATCCCGAGTCTCAGCATCATCCGTGCGGCGCGGGAAGAGGGCTCTCGGGCCCGAACCAGAGCCGCACGGGATGTGGGGTCCAGTCCCTTCCTCAGCAAGGCATGGCCCGACTCGGGAGACCCTCGCCCGCGGCCCCACAGACGACCCCTCCCCCGAGCGCCGCGCCGCCTCACCACCGTCTCCTTCAGCTGCTCCTCCAGCTTCAGCTTCTCGTCCACGAGCGCCTTCTCTGAGGAGGGCGCGTCTGTCTTCTGCTCGTGCGGACCCGCATCCTCTTCCGGGTTCTGGCCGCTGTCCTTCTGCCTCGTGGCCGTGCACAGCAGCCGAGGGGACGACCTAAGGCAAGGCCACAACGCTGTGAATGAAGACTGCGGGTTCTGTGCTTAAAAGTCAGACGTACGAGGGGCACCTGGATGGTTCGGTTAAGTGCCCAACTCTTGACTCCGGCGCAGGTCACGATCCCACCGTTCGGGAGATCGCGCCCTGCATCAGGCTCTGTCTGCGCCGGCAGCACGGAACATGCTTGGGAGTCTCGCCCCTCTCTCTGCTCTCCCCTCACTCCCTTGCGCACACACTCCCTCTCAAAATAAACACTTTTAAAAAAGGTATCTACAATGTACTACAATTTTGGGGTTTAAACAAGAAAAAGAGAAACCCTGCACTTCAGAAGGCTCCGAGCGGAAGGTTCCTAGCTTTGGGGAAAGAGGACCAGGAAAGGCTCTGTGAGGAGTCTGGCCTGGAGCTAGGAGGGGGGCGGGGAACCAAGAGCTCGGAAATGAGTAGCGGAAGTGACTTCAGATCTTATCCAGCCTGACCCCCGCCCCCCACAAGAAAAAGGTTAAGCGATAAGCCCAAGGTCACAAAGTTTCTAACGAATGACAGAATGGCCTTAAAACTCCGATTTCTGCCAAGAGCCCTTAATTGTGCCGCAGTTCAATCTGAAAATAAACTGTCGTCATCCTTCTTCCCGGACCAAAGCAAGCTGCCTCCGTGAGCGGGAGCGCTGTCCGCACACCGGACACATGTACAGGATGTTCGGGGCAGCATGGGACAGCGACCGGCCGGAAACAGAACGCTCGTCAGAGGGGACCTCGCTGGATAAACCGGTGCTACCACAGCGGGGACACTGCAGCCACCAGACACCACGTCCAGCTCTCCTCTGGGACACGCGGCCGCTGCACCGGGTGGTAGGAGATGCAAGTCTGAGAAACAGACGACGCGAAGCCCTCTCCGCAAGGACACAGCCTGCGCGTGACCCCGTGTCTCAGCCCCGAGGGGAACAGAAGGACGCGCGGTCACCAGGGGCGGACGGCACAGACCTGCACACAGTGCCGTGGGGAGCGGCCTCACGCTCCAGTCGTGCTGCTCCCCGCGGGGGACAGTCACTGCGCCCTTCAGCGCCGCTCCGCGGCCCACAGAGGGTCTGGGAGCAAGTGGCAGGGAAGCGACAGGGCCGAGTCCCTGCCCCACCGGTTTTCCCGAGAGCGAGACTGAGCCTCACGGAGAAGGGCCGCGAGGGCAGCTCCCCTCTCGCTCCCCCATTCAAGCCTCTTTCCACGGAGGCAGTTCAAGGACAGAAATTAATGCTCCTTTGCTGATCGCTTTCCTGGCCATTAATTCAGTCACAAAACCACAAACTACCTAAGCAAAATCAAATAAGCCTTTTCACTCAGGTAATCCGGGTGGGTCACTGCTCTTTGTTCCTCTGTTCTGTTTTCTAGAACTTCTCAGGCTGGCAAACCCCCTCGTCCCCGTCCCGGGCAGGTAATCTCGGCCCACTCGCGGGTCCTCCCCTGCGCGTGAGCAGGCTCCTCCAGGAAAGTCCAGACCTCGCTCTGCCCAGTCTCTACTGGCTCAGAGCAGCTCCTCCGTAAATAACTGAGTGCCGAGCCGTTCCTACAGCAAAGACGACGCTAAATTCTTCTCACACTAACTTACGATGTAAGACTGAAGAAACAGCAGCTGCAGCATAAAAAGAAGAAAACACAGGGCCCTTGGGTGGCTCAGTCATTTAACCTCCCCATTCCTGAGTTCCGCTCAGGTCCGGATCTCAAGGTTGGTGGGATCGAGCCCCGCCTCCGGCTCTGCAAGGATCCTGCTCGGGATTCTCAGCCCCTCCCGCGCGTGCGCGCTCTCTCAAAGTAAATACACATACAATAAGAGCAATGATGAACGAGACGACCGCGCCGCCTCTTGAGACCGTCACTGTGGAGTCAGGCGCGTGTCCGAGTACATTCCTCGCTCCACGGCGGAGCGGCCTTCGAGGCACGTGCGACCTGAGACTCCGGAAAAGGCGGAGGTGGGGAAGGAATTCGGGCCCGAGTGGAAAAAGCCCGGGAACCGCCTCCGAACTTCGCGAACGCCTCCGGGGGCCCCGGCCTGCCGCTGCC
>NC_043700.1:190547633-190549463 GCF_006229205.1 Suricata suricatta
GAGTGGCACTGGGCACCACGCCCCTACTCGGCCACCCGCAGCAGAGCGCCCCGTACCTGAGACACAGCGCCAAAGCCGGGAGGCTGCGCCGCGCCACCCTCACGCACCGAGCCGCCATGACTGCCGCCGCCGCCCCCGTCACTGCGCACGCACCAGGCATGCGCAGACGCCGCTGGCCCGCCCCCTCGTAGCCTGGCCATTCGCGTAGAAGCTATGCCTGCTTCCCCGCCCAACTATTTCCCTTCAGCCAGTCCGTAACCGTTTCTCTTCTGATGGACATAAAATATCAACCAATAATTGTGGGTCATTGCTGAGCACTTCCCTCACTTCTCCGCTTCCCCTCTCGGTGGGCGGGGTCTTAGGCTTTCCGGAGCTGCAGGAGGTGAGGGGGTGAAAGGTGAAGGATCGGAGGGAGGGGAAGCTCGCTGGCGGGGCGTGGTCCAGGGCAGAACCAATGGGGAAGATGCTTCGGGGGGCGGGGCGCCGGAAGTGCGGCGCTCAAGCCCTGGAGACGTTCGTCCCGCCGGTCCTTCCGCGCTTCCGCTGCCCTTCGCTCTGGGGGCGGGCGCGGGGGCTGCGCGGTGCGGGCCTTTTGAGCGTCGCGTGTAGGTTACACACCTGTCAATTGTAGGCGGGGGCGCAGCCTGTGCACCTGCGCGGACCTGAGGGTCGCCCGCGGTTTGCGGACTCGTGGTGGGGATGGAGGCAGGACCGGGGGCGGGCTGGCGAGGACTCCGTCTCAGTCCGGGACACCTGGTAGGGCAGGTGCGGGAACCCGTAAGGCGGATGTGACAGCGTTACCGGGTGGACGGTGGAGGATAGAGATACGCGTGTATGCGGGTTTTCTTTGCACTTTGCTATCACCTTCGCTTTTCTCGGGATAAAACAAATTATAACAATAAGAACAGCATTTAGGACTACTTTGGGGACTCAGCTAAAGCTCATAAATCCAAACATTTTCATTAATCTGACAAAGGCCGTTGGTACTTTATCTCATGCCCTGAAGCGGAGGTGCGGCTTTTCTTACACCCCTTGGCTGCTGTCCTTCCAGCCTGGGGCCCCCAGGAGCCCAGGCTCAGCTCCTGCTCCAGCGCTCCTGGCCCGCAGTCCTGTCTGCCAAGAGGGAAGGCTGAGCCTGTGGCACCTCCTCAGATGGAGGGCGGGACCTGGGGTCTCCCAGGTGGAGTGTTGCCTGCATGTCACACTTGTGAGGATCAAGCCCCTGTTCTTTGCTCCCGTTAAAAGCATTGGGAATGCTGGATGACTGTGTGCACTGTGCCCAAGCCCGTGACACCTGCAGGGAGAGGCAAACAGCCAACTTCAGCTATGGAAAGATGACCCAGTTTATTAATTAATTAAGGGGCTGGAGGGGAAAAGAAAAAGAAGTAGGACTGTTGAGGATAAAAGCTTAAAAGCATAATTAAATGGGTGTGTGGACCTTATTTGGACCATACTAGAACAATCCCAACTGTGAAAAAGACACGTATGGGGCGCCTGGGTGACTCAGTCGGTTGAGTGTCCGGCTTCGGCTCAGGTCATGATCTCACGGTTCATGGGTTCGAGTCCCACGTCAGGCTCTGTGCTGACAACAAGCTCAGAGCCTGGAGCCTGCTTCCGATTCTGTGTGTGTGTCTCTCTCTCTCTCTGACCCTCCCCTGCTTGCGCTGTTTCTCTCTCTCAAAAATAAAGAACATAAAAAATTTAAAAAATAAAAATAAAAGAGATACAAATATTCATTTCCTAGGTTCCTCAAATTCGGAAGGAATCAGATGGGCATCCTAAATAGCTTACAGTGCAGAATGAGGGAAACCAACAGAGAGTTACAGCCAC
>NC_043700.1:190549563-190561886 GCF_006229205.1 Suricata suricatta
TCTCTCTCTCTCTCTGACCCTCCCCTGCTTGCGCTGTTTCTCTCTCTCAAAAATAAAGAACATAAAAAATTTAAAAAATAAAAATAAAAGAGATACAAATATTCATTTCCTAGGTTCCTCAAATTCGGAAGGAATCAGATGGGCATCCTAAATAGCTTACAGTGCAGAATGAGGGAAACCAACAGAGAGTTACAGCCACTGTGTCCTGAGACAGAGACAAGCACGGGTTGTTGCAGAGGCGATGCCACACCGGAGACCGAACCTCCAGCTGGTCAAGGCCTGCTAGGAAGCCATGCCAGGCCCCCCCTCCCGTCTGTGTCCTGCGCCGCGGAATTTCCCTGAACAGAAGCCTGCCTGTGCTGCCACCTTGTGGCCACATTGGGAACTGCTCCAAAAGGGAGCTTGGGTCATGCCACTGCTCTTGGGATCCAACTCGGGTAGCTCCTGGATGTCTTCCTCACCTCAGTGCAAGTCCCCTCCACACGGAGAGGAAGCTGCTTGTCTGGGGAGACTCCTGGGTCAGCCCGCAGAACACACTTTTGGCAAAGGTCACGGGTGGCCCAGGCAGGGATGCAGGAAAAGGAAGCCATATCCTGCATGGCACCCCAGCAAAGATGGGTGACATTTGTGACATTTAAGATGTGTCAGGAGAAGGACTTGCAGACGGTCCGACAGCGTGTGTGCCATGAGTGCGATGCTCATAATAGCCAAGTGCCTGTGGGTGCCAGGGTGCCAGGCTCTGGGCAGATGTCTTTCTGCAGCACACGAGATGGCGGGTGATGAGGAGATGGAGCCCATTCAGGTCAGGTGACTTGCTCAAGGTCACAAAGCCAGAAAAAGGCAGAGCTTTTGTATAGTTTTCTCAACTACCCTCAACTTTGATGTGACGGTCAGAAGTGCGGCCGGGACCTACACCCGTGTGAGTGGCCACCAGCTGCCTTGTTGTTGTTGTTATTGTATTATTATTTTATTATTGTGCCTCAGCAGGGACATGGATTTTCATCCTTTTATCCCACTCAAATTAGCCAATTAAAAAAAAATGGTAATAATGGGCGTAGTAGACAGAACTCTAAAGATGAGCCCCCAGGTCCCCACATTCTGGAGATCCGATCCAACACGATTCTCAATGCTTCTCTGAAGGCACTTGGCAGGTGTAACGGAAGCCCCAGGCCCGTCGGCCTTAGCGGAGTGTCCGGTGGGCGTGGCTTTGGCGAGCCCTTCACAAGCGGAGGGGCTGCCCCAGCAGGCAACCTCACACGGCTTCAGAGCTTGGGGGCGGGCCGACGGCCACTGCTGCTGCGGCGACGACGGAGCGGATGTGTGAGGGACAAGGCGAGGGGATGGCCCCGAGGAGCAGAGGGAGGCCCGCAGCTGCTGCCCAGCAAGGACGTGAGGACCTCAGACCTCCTGTTGCCAGGAGCCGACTCCACCAGCAGACCGAGGAGCCCCCAGGAGCCCAGCCTGCCGGCACCGGGGATGGAGAGCCCAGCCCGGTGCACTGAGCCACGGCACAAGCCCATGAGGCGACCGTTTTTGTCTGGGCTTCCTTTGATTATGTATTTTTTTATGTTTATTTAGTTTTGAGAGAGAGAGTGTGAGAGCAGGGGAGGGGCAGAGAGAGAGAGAGAAGGAGACACAGAATCGGAAGCAAGCTCCAGGCTCTGAGCTGTCAGCACAGAGACCAACGCGGGGCTTGAACCCACGAACCACGAGATCATGACCTGAGCCGAAGCCGGACGCTTAACCGACTGAGCCCCCCAGGCGCCCCATCTTTGATCACGTTTTGGATCTCAGCACACAGAATGGATTAATCAGACACCTTGTTCCCCTCTTCATCATCGTGGCTCATTCTTGGCCCACTTTTGAGTGTTCCTTTGTTTTGGTGGCTGAACGCTCCACCCAGAGGAAACCGGGTTCCCAGGCCGAGAGGCTTGCCTGGATGAGGTCCCTGACCTCCGGCAGCAGATTTCACACCGCTCCTCCCTAGCACACCGGCTCTGAGCAGGAGGGATGTGCTTGGTAAGAACACGCCACGAGAAGGGGCCACAGACGTTCAAGTTGAAAGAACTTTGCGCCTGAAGAGCCCCACCATTTGCCTGGGGAACAAGTGAAGGCGCCCTCAACTCCAGCACTTCCCGAGGACATTGTGAGGACACCTGTGGTTTTTGGACCACGTGAGGCTGGGTGGCCACGTGGGTGGTCTTCTCTTCCTGCCCAGACAGGGAGCCGGTGGTGTTGGCTTGCCCAAAGGACAGGGAAGGAGCGGGGAGGGGGAGGTGAGCCCCTCGAATCCTGGGGAGAGCTTCTTACAGAGCCCGTGGGGACGAGAGAGCATTTGAATCTAAGGCTGATTACGCTGTTCGCCAGGGGCCCAGGCGTTTCCAACCCTCCTGTGTGTTGGTCGAATCCATCATCAGCCAGAAAACTGGACCCTGAAAAGCGCCGCGGATGAGGACCGGCAGGAGGGACGGTTTCTCGTTAGAGAAATAAAGATGATCTTGGAGGCATGGGGAGGTGCGGAGCCTCGGGTGGCTCAGGCATCGGCCTTCCCCCTCCTTCCGCGGCTCCCTCCCCCGTCCCGGGTAGGAAGCTGAGTCCCTGTGCCCTTCGTCCCCCCGGACTTCGCTTGGGTTGATCACAAGCCCAGACCTGGAGCCATCTCGGGGGTGATGGCCGTGACCCTGTGGGACGGCAGCGAGCAGGGCCGAAGTGGCTCTCTCCCCTGAATGATGAGGCCCAGGACACTCGTGGCCTCGTGGGAAGCGCGGGGCTTGGCTGCACATGCCCCAGGATGACCTGCAGTGGTGACAGTGGCTGCACCTGCCGCCGATAACGGTGTCCAGGGGACGGTGTCACGCTGGCGCTGGACGGTGCGTGTGGCGCCCTCCCACCGGCAGTGCTGGAGAGCAGCGGGGCTCCCGGGAGCGGTGTCTGAGGCTGGGGTGCTCGAGAGCCTCCTGTCCCTTCCCCTGCCACTGGCAGCCCGGGCCGGCGGTCAGGACCCAGATTCCCAGGCCCTCCCAGATCAGTGAGCCAGCCTGCAGTAGCCAGACCCGGGGACACTAACTTCCCCACGTGCAAAAGTCCTGGGGTGCGCAGTGCGCGGCTCCCCTGGGGGCTCTGTGCGGCCAGACTCCCTCCCCTGCTGCTCGGCCCTCACTGAGGGCCACCGTCAGTCACAGCAGCGTCCTACAGCAGACCGTGGAGTGGGGGCGGGGGAAGGCCACACCGCAGCAATCCCTTAGGGATGTCTGTGCAGGGGGGCTGCAAGCTGGGAGGCTGGGTCAGCCTGCTCCTTCCCGCTGTTCGACTCTGGCCTCCCCCCTGCACCTCCCCTGGCCACCGCACTGTGGTTCCATCTCTTGTCCATCTTGTTTTCCAGGGGGCCTTACGCTTGGAGTGCAAGCTCCATGGGGCAGGACAGGGTCCCAGATCAGGCCACTGCTGCTCTGAGGGCCCAAGAGAGCCCCTGGCGCTCAGCGCAGGCCCCGCCCAGTGGACGCGTGGGGAAGGCCTCTGGGGAATCTGCTGGTGACGAGATCGGAGTGCTGTCCCTCTCTGTGGCTGGATCAGAGTGGTAGCTGCTTCACAGATGGACGGTTTTCCCTTGGGTGTGGAAACTCAGAGGCGTTCGCTTCTCCAGAGGGAGTTTCCAAAGCGGAAGACGTTGCTTTCAGAAACAAAGCCAGGGCCCTGAGGCAACAGAGGAGCTGGGGCTTGGCCAGGCTGGCCCCAGGGGCAGCCCATCCGAGCCCCCCAGGCCTCCCCGGCCTCCTAACGGGCTGCGGGCTGCGGCCCGTCTGCCCGCACCCACCGTGCTGCAAACAGCGTCTGAGGGGCCCCGCGTGGTGGTACGGCTGCCAGCGCCCAGCTCTGTTTCTGGAACAGGTGGCATCTGGGAACGAGGCAAACACACTTCAGTCCAGATCCTCTTTCTGAAAAATCGGCCTGTAAAAACACGCTCAATGCTTTAAAGTGGTTTGTAAGGCTGATTCCCTGCTGGCGGTGGAGGTGGCGGTGATGGGGGGGGGGAAGGAACGCGTATTCGCCTGTTCTCGGTTAGGACAGCAGCCCTCTGATTCCAGAACCTACTATGTGCCAGGGGCTCTTCTTCCGGGGGTCACATATCTTCACTCATTGAAGCCTGCAGCCACCGTGGTAGGTTTGCTTTGTAACTGTTTCGATTTTGTGTTTGTCTGTTTGAACTTCCTGGCAGATGTTGTGATTCGCTTCTTGGGACAGACTGGGCCCCACCCCACCCGCCTTAGCCTGTGACCCAGGCCTTTTATAGGATCCCATCCTTTGGCAAAAACTGATTGGTCCAAGGACAGGGCATGTGACCCAGGCAGGGCCAATCAGATCCTTCCCTGGACACGCTCTATGGAAGCTGGGGTAAGCCGGTCTCTCCCTGCCTGGGTCCCGCCGCAGGGAGATGGGTGTCTGGAGCCCTGTGGCCCTGCGCGCCACGCCCCAGAGGGAGCCTCGCTGCTGGCTGACCAGTAGAGACAAGCAGGGAGGGAGGTCCGAGGGCCTGAGTCCCTGTCCCAGCACCTACATCCTCTCTCCGGAAGCCCTTTCTTCCCTCCTGGGGCACATCAGCACCCATCTCTGCGTGAGAACCAAGGACGGATCAGTTCAGTTGCTAAAGTTGCTCTGAGTTGGTCTTCTGTCACTTACCACGGGCTGTTGTCACTCCAGTGCCTCTTGATGGTCTGGTCGCAGGCAGGGTTCCCTGTGACCCAGGGACAGGGGAGGGGGCTGCGCTGAGCCCAGGACCCGGGATCTTGCCCTCTGGACCTCACACTCCTTCCAGCACACATGGTTCTCGAGTAAGTACACTGTGCCTATTTCACCCTAACCTGGAAGAGAGGCCCAGGGCCCACGCGTAAGCCAGAGCTGAGTCTGTGTGCACGCACACGTGTGTGTGCACACGCGCATGTGTATGTGTGTGCACGTGCGTGCACGTGTATGTGTGTGCATGTGTGCACGCGCACGCACATGTTCTGGCTCCGGGAGCCCCCATCCCAGCATCACGTGGCTGTTCAAATACAATGCCCACCTGACCCCCGCTGTGATGTTTGCTGCCACCTGTCACCCCAGGGGCCTGTCCCCACGCTCTCCCGCTGACTCTCTTCCAGCCCACATGCGGGGAGCTGAGCAAGTCCTCGCTCTGTCCCACGCGGAGCCGGCCTGCCGCAGGGAGATTCTCCCGACCGCCCTGGACCGCGTCCGGGGCTCCGTCCCCACCGCCGGCAGAGTCCACGGTGGCTGCGTGAGGGGCCCCGGAAGGAGCCCGGACGCCGGCCTGGCCCCTCCCACTGGAAACCCACGGGGGAACGCTTCGGTTCCTACCAGCTTGTTAGGTAAGATCCGAGTGCGTGGTCCTAAAGATAGTGAAAGTTAAACGCATCTGGGATGAGAAGTTGCACCTGAAGGACTGGGAGCAGGAGCGCAAACACGTCTGGACGCTCTAACGGCCCCATTCGGCAGCGGCAGCCTTCCCGGATGGAGGGGCCCGCAGCGCACTCAGCCCCGACCAGGCCGGAGCCACTGACGCCTGCCAGGACGTGCGCGAGCCTTGGAAACACGGTGCCCCGGGAGAGAGCCCAGAGGCACCGGGCGGGCACCGTGTGCCTCCTGTGCGGGAAATGCCAGAACAGGCACATCCAGGGAGACCGAAGCTGAGTAGAGGGACCCGGCAAGGAGGGAGTGGGAGCGAGTGCTTCACGGGGACAGGGTTCCTGTTTGGAAAGTTCTGGAGAGCAGAGGGTAGTGACGGCTGGCCAGCACGGTGAATGTGCTTAACGCCACTGACTTGTACACCTAAAGATGGCTAAAGCGGCAAATTTTATGTCGTGTATATTCAACCGCAATTTAAAAAATGAATAATGTAAAAATACCCACCTGGGATGGATTTGGAAACATTTTGCTGGAAGCAGGAATGGGCGTGCTTAGGAAAACCCCGCAGATCGTCAGGGATGGAAGCCTCTTGGAGACTCTTGCTCGGGCACTCTTAATTCCTTCTACGTAGCAAGACAAGACCAACGAATTCCAATACTTCTCACAAAAACAAGATGGGGGGCGCTTGGGTGGCTCAGTCGGTGAAGCAGCTGACTTCAGCTCAGGTCATGATCTTGCCGTTCATGGGTTCGAGCCCCGCATCGGGCTCTATGCTGACCGCTCGGAGCCTGGAGCCTGCTTCCAATTCTGTGTCTCCCTCTCTCTCTGCCCCTTTCCAGCTCACATTCTGTGTCTCTTTCTCTCAAAAAGAAATAAACATTAAAAAAATTTTTTAAATAACCCAAGATGGATAAAATTTATGGCACATTTACGTTTTAAATCTACAATTAGCATGAAAGAAAAAAACACGCGGGTTCTGAACCTTGAACAGGTGTTATAAATTCACCTGGGTGCCCTCAAAATTTAGATGTTGAAATCTTACGCCCCAGGACCTCAGAACCTCACCTTGGGGCACCTGGGGCTCTGTCGGTCGAGTGTCCGACTTCATCTCAGGTCGGGATCTCACAGTTCGTGAGTTTGAGCCCCGCGTCAGGCTCACTGCTGTCGGCACAGAGCCCACTTTGGATCCACGGTCTCCCTCTCTCTGCCCCTCCCCTGATTGTGCTCTCTCAAAAATAAATAAACTTGAAAAAAACAAAATTTTTCCTCCTGCTGTGTCTGTGTTCAAATTTCCCTTCTCTCTCTCTCTCTTTTTTTTTTTTAGAATAAGTTTATTTATTTATTTTGAGAGAGAGGGAGAGAAAGAATCCCAAGCAGGCCCCACACTGTCAGAGCAGAGCCCTACATGGGGCTCAGTCTCGTGAACCCTGAGATCAAGACCTGAGCTGAAATCAAGAGTCAGACGCTTAGCCAACTGAACCAGCGGGGCGCCCCGAATTTCCCTCTTCTTTTAAGGACACCAGTCTTGTTGGGTGAGAGCCCACTCCACTCCAGTATGACCTCGTCTTAACTAACGGAACATCTGCAAGGACTTCATTCCCCAGGAGGTCACGTTGGCAGGCACTGGGGCTTAGGACTTGAGTGTAACTTTCCTGGGGACACCATTTAACCCACAACAATCTGCCCTCTGGGCCCCCTTCTTACATGCAAAGTACATTCACACTGTCTCTGTAGCCCCAAGCATCTGAATACCATCAAGTGGACTCAGATCTCTACTCCTTTCTGTGCCCGAGCTGGGGAGTGTCTGGTGGAGAGCAAGGAGAGCACAGAATCCTACACCGGTTCCAGGGGCCACCAGCTTCCGCGCAGAGTGGGGCCACCGCCACCGCCAGCGTTCACTCACGGCCTCTGTGCTCCCTGCTCTTGGGATCCTGCGGCGTGTCCATCAGAAGGAATCCCTGAGGCTGGCGGGAAGCCAAGACAGAAACTCCTGATCAGAGTAAAATGGAAAACTTGGCTTCTTCCATCAAGATGCTTATCACCCTGGCTTCTGATTATTTACCTAAAACAACCTGAGAAATGCACTAGATTGCATTTTGTAAAACAAAGTGAAACGCTTTCTGCCCACGTTTTGTTTCTTGTTGCAGAGACTCCATGTCCCTAGACAGACCTGAGAAGTGTTTTTCATTACAAGCCTGGGATTTGGACACAAACTGAGCAAAATCAACAAACAAAAACATCTGTAGGATCTGTAATGATGTCACCTCTCATGTCTGATCTTGGTAATTTGAACCTTCTCAGTCTTTTTTTTCCAGGTCAGTCTAACTAGGGTTTACAAGTTCTATCAGCCTTCTCAAAGGACCAGTTTTTTATTTTACAGTTTTTCTGTGTTGTTTTCTGTTTTCTATCTCACTGACTCCCACTCTGATTCTTTCTTTTCTGCTGCTTATTTTGGCTTTCCATTTGTTCAGTTTCCTAAAGTAGAGGGTGGAGTCAATAATTTACCTTCCCTTTGCCCTTAAATTTTTTTTTTCCTCAAACAGTTTTATTGAGATATGATTCACACATCAGGCAATTCACTCTTTTAAACTATATCCTTCTATGGGGTTTAGGATGTTCAGAGATGTGTACCACCATGACTATAATTAGTTTTAGAACATTTTCATCACCCCCACAAGAAACTCCACCCAACAGCTGTCGCCCCCAGCTCCCGCCATCCACTAAACTATTGATTTCCCTATCTGGGACATTTCATATAAATGGGACCATACAATATTCTGTCTTTTTAAGAAAATTTTTTAATGTTTATTATTTTTGAAAGAGAGAGAGAGACAGAGAGCAAGCAGGGGAGAGGCAGAGAGAGGAGACACAGAATTGGAAGCAGGCTCCAGGCTCTGAGCTGTCAGCACAGAGCCTGACCTGAGGCTCGAACTCACAGACCATGAGATCACGACCTGAGCTGAAGTCGGCCGCCGAACCGACTGAGCCCCCCAGGCACCCCTAATATTCCGTTTTTTGCGACTGGCTTCCTTCATTTGGCAGGATGTTTTAAAGATTCATCCATTTTGTAGCACGTATCGCTATTTCACTCTTTTTTATGGCTGAGAATATTCCATTATATTCTATCGTCTGGATCTAGCCCATGTGTTTTTCCATTTGCCGCTCAACGGACACTTGGGTTGTTTCCACATTTTGCTATTATGAATCAGGCTGCTATAAACGATCATGTGCATGTCTTCATGTGGGCACACTGGCACTTCTCCGGGCACTCCCCGGGGAGCGGAATTGCTGGGTCGCACAGGAACTCTGTTTTAGAGGGGAGGCACCACCTGACTGCTTTTCAGAGCAGCCGTGCCACTTACGTGCCCACAGGCAGTGCAAGGAGCTTCTGATTGCTCCACACCCTCGCCAACGCTCGCTCTTATCTGACATTTCGATTGTCGACGTTCTGGCGCTGCTCAGGGCCTGCCGCCAAGCACCCACGGGAAAGCGCTGTGTTCCCTTCAGAGCTCCTGGCATGTCTCTTCCTGCTGCTCCTTCCCTTACCTCTCTCCTGACGGCTGGTCTCGTGGAATCCCCCCTGCTCGCCCTCAAGGGTGGCCCCGAATCTCTTATCCTTTGCCATGCGCTGTGAATGCCAACACCAGGTTGATCAGGATGCACGCTTGACTTGAAAGGATACTGTCTTTGGGGAACAACTATGGGAATGGGCAGTTCAAGTGCAGGCTGCCATCCCTATGGTGGGAAGGGAGGAAGGAGACAGAGAAGGTTCTGGAAGGAAGAGCATGTGTGCACACGGGGCAGGTGTGGGGAAGCCAGTGAGGAGACAGGCCTGGAGGGGTGGGCGTGTGTTTCTGCCCCCACAGGACGTGCTCTCAGAAGGGGCAAGGGTCTAGGTGGAAGGGAGCGTGGCTTCCAGTGTCCCCTCTGCCACGGTGCAGACTCTTGACTCTCAGGACTCAGTTTCCCCATCTGTGAAACAGGGAGAGGAGAACCCGCCGAGACTTTACACAGTTGCTGTGGTTAATTCATTCAGTCATGCACCGAGCCACGCAGCGGGCCAGGAGGGTATCCGCCGCAGGGACGTGGCAGGCCAGGCGCTCAGTGCACAGTAAACAGCTGTCATTATTGGTTGACATTGCGTCTCTGAGTCAGGTGTGTGCCATGAACCAGGGCCTGGAGAGCTTTGGGACCAACATAAAGACCTTTGTCACCAGAGGTAGTGAGCTTGCTGTTGATGGAGGAAATCAGGCGGCTGTTGGCTGAGCTCACAATTACAATCCAAGGTGATCATGGCATGGAGTGAGCACATGGAGGAAAGGCTCCGAGAGTGAGGCAAAGTGACAGAGGGGTCAGCTGGGCGGGACTTTAGCTCTGCCCCCAAAGTAATGGGGATCACGAAAGCCACCTGGGCAGGCCTTCCAAGTCGTCAGGACGGCCCTGTGGGCTTGGCAGGACGACAGCGGCCACCGGCAGGGCCCCCTGGAGGGAGGCTGAGGGAAGAGGGCCCCTGCAGACTGCCGATGTCACCTGCCGCTGTTGCAGAGGGAAGGTGACCGGTCCGAGCCCTGTGCCACAGCCTGGCTGCTCCCAGAGGGGAGCACTGACCTGCGTGTTCCCTGGACTGCGGGGTCCCAGAAGGGGAATGGGGCCTTTTCAGTTCTGGGTCCCCACTCCCAGCGGAGGAAGGGCTGGGCACACATTAGGTGGTCGGAACCTCGGGACTCGCCTCGTTTAGTGACAGAACCAGAGCCGGAACCTCGTGATGGTCAGTTTCGTGTGGCTTCTGGGCGGGGCCCTGGGTGCGGGGCAGCGGGCCGGACGTCGTCTCTGGCTGTGCGTGTGCGGGGGGCTCCCGAACAGGTCAGCATTTCCAGCGGTGGACGGAACGAAGCAGGTCTGAGCTCCCCAGTGTGGGGGGCACCCCCAGTCCGCCTCCACGGAGGGGAACGGAGGGGCGGACTTACTCTCTGTGCCTCTTCCACCTTCTCCCGCCCCCAGAGCTCCCGGTTCTCGAAACTCGGACTCTACCCGAGGACCCTTCGGCCCTCCTGGGTCTCCGCCTTGCAGATGGAGGATCAGGGGGCTTCTCGGCCTCCATGACCTCGTGAGCGGATTCCTACACTAAAGCTCCTCTTAGGTGTGTAATCTCTGTATATCCCACTGGCTCTGTCCCTCTGGGGAACCCTGCCTGGTACTGGGCGGGGCCTCTGCCTCTGGGCGGGGCCTCCGCCTCTGGGCGGGGCATTCCCCCCAGCACTGGCTCTGAGCTGGTGGCTGGCAAGTCCGCGGCCTGCTTCCCCGGGCATCTCGCAGGGCCGGGCCTCTGCCCGGAATTCGGGGTGCAGGGATACTTTTTGAGCCAAGGATCGCCGGTCAGGCCGCCTGGTCCTCTGAGGCCGGCCCCTTGTGCCCTATCTGTGAAAGCGGTTCAGACGGAGGCTGATGGCACCTGGTTTTTACATGCCAGGATTCCTGCTGGCGACCTTCTCCCAATGTTGGCAGTGTCCCCGCCGCGTGCACAGAGATCCAGAGTGTGCAGATCCTCAGGGACGCCACCGGTAGAAAGTACAGTAGGGGACAGAGCTGTGAGTGGGTAGTTGGGACCTGCATTCTTGGTTGGCCCCTGTCCCTAACTCGCTGTGCGACCAGGAACAAGATCTATTTCTTTCCGGGCTCCGGTTTCCTGGGCTCTAACACACAGCCCTGGGCTCCATGGTGGCCGGGGCCGGTTTTGGCTCTTGACCACGCATGAGCTGCAGGCACAGTGGGACAGACCCTGCCCCTACGTCCCTCTGTCCTCCCAAACCTCCTCAGCCTCGCCAGCGCTGCGGGGACGGAACAGCCCATGCCACCCTCCGGATGTGTCCCTCCCTGGGGGAGAAGACTCCCAAATAACCTGGCCAGCCTCCCTCCCCCTGCTCAGAGGAAGAGAGCGGACGCAGGAGGTCGGCCAGCAGGGACCCCCCCTTCTTCTCTGGGCGCCCACACTGGGGAGGCCTGGGGCTCTGTGTCTGGAGACCCCGTGGCCCACAGAGGGAAGCCACATTCTCCCAAACCAACCTGCCCACCAATAAAGGGGATACTTGGGTTTCCCATCTGCCAAATGGCTTTCCTGATTCCCTGCCGTGTCCAGAACAGGCCCCTGCAATCCGGTAGTTCCTTTTCACCACCTGTAGGTGGCTCCCCGCTGCTGCCAGGAAGAAGCATCCTAGGAAGGCTGGGCCCCGGGTACCCTGGCCTCAGACCTCAATCCACCCCTCCCTCAGCCCCCCAGGCCCCATCAGCACACTAAGCATCTTGCAGACCCTCTGTTCTCTAGAGTCTCAGCCTGCAGCATTCCTTCCTCTCCTCCTGAGTCCCTTTACCTGGCTAATAGCTGTCTTTTTGACAACATGGCTGTCACCTCCACCAGGAAGCATTCCTGGATTCCCCAAGCTGTTTCAGCCATCTTCTTCGTGCCTTCCTCCATCAGGGCCCTGGCCACACGGAGCAGTCTTAGCTCTTGTCTGGGCCGAGGATGAGGGCTGAGCTTGATTCCTCTCAGGGATGCTGAACAGGACAGAGTGACCAGAGCTACGGACCCTGGGAGGTCTGCGGGGACTGTTTTCCGCTCCGTCCTTCCCCCATCCCAGTCCCCTCCCCGTCCCTCCCTGCCTTGCTGGTTCCCTCACCCTCCTCCACCGTGTGGATTCCCTCAAACGCTGGGATAGTGATACCGCCACAAAGAGGCTCCTTCCGGGCCCCCCTCTCCGAGCCCAGCCTTCTCTCTGGGCCGCCCCGGCTTCACTTCCCCGCCTTGGCCTTGATTTACTAGACACGTCGGGCTCGTTGGCCGGGTGCCTGGCCCTGTCTGGAAGGAAGTGTTTGCTTCAAGGTGATAAACAGGGCTCACAGGGTCTGGGCCTGAGCCAGCGCTCCGC
>NC_043700.1:190561986-190580439 GCF_006229205.1 Suricata suricatta
GTGCCCCCCGGGATCGTTCTAAAGACCAAATAAAGCAGTGGCTGTGAAAGATCTCTCTAAATACAACGGCCTGCACCCATATTTGATTTTTAGACTCTTACCTTCCCACTAAAGGAAATGTTCTTCTTAAACATGTTTGAAAAGAAATTTTAATGTTTATTTTTGAGAAAGGAGAGAGAGAGCAAGCAGGGGAGGGGCAGAGAGACAGGAAGACACAGAATCCGAAGGAGGTTCCGGGCTCCCAGCTGCCAGCACAGAGCCCGACGCGGGGCTCTAACTCACGCGATCATGACCTGAGCCCACGTCAGACCCTGAACCCCAGGGACCCCATCTTCCTAAACGTGTTTCTAAGTTGCAACACAGAAACATGTGATTGAAAACAGTTGAACCACAAGCTGATACAGTGTGGGATGTAGAAGGTGAGGGGTTTCTCTTGCTTCCCAAGGTTCGCCACCGTGAATCCTGCATGGGCTGTACACGCAGAAGCATCTAGAAGGTACGAAAGCTGCGGCAGCAGAGGCTGGGCGTGGCTCTGCTCTGCGCAGGCTCCTGGCGGGTTGCAGATGCTCGCGGAGCCTCAGCTCGGCCGAGCTCACGTGGGGATGAGAACGGGGTGTGCGTTGCGTGTGTGTTGTGTGTGCGCGGGGATTGAACGGTCTTTGCCGGACCCGCCTGACCACAGGCAGTGTCAGCCGGTCCAGGCTGCAGTTCACGGCCAGGGCACGTGTCTGGCTGAGCCTGACTAGTGTTCTGCAAACACCAATCCCAGCTCCTGTCGCGGTTCCAAGAGTGACTGGTGGCTGGCAAACAGCTATGTGGCGCTTCCTGGTTTTGTTCGCCCAAGTCATGTAACGGGTCTCGCTCCGCATGCTTCGAGTCGTGCTTTCCAGGGGTTAAGAACACCGTGGTGCAACGCACAGACCTGAAGCCATCTTACTGAGCGCCCAGCTCAGCGGCGCCAAGCGCATGAGTGTCATCCAGCTGTCCCCACCCTCCGTCTCCAGAATGTTCCGTCCTTCCACACGGAAACCCTGTCCCCCGCAAACACTGACTCCCCATCCCCTGTCCCTCCCGCAGCCCCTGGCGCCCACCCACCTACCCAGTCCACTTTCTGGCCCCGTGAAATTACCTACTCTGGGACCCCGGCGTTTGTCCCTCCCGAGTTGGGCTAGTTCCCTGAGCGACGTTTCAGCCATGTGGTAGCAGGTGTCAGGATTTCAGGATCTCATTTTTGTTTTTTAGTTTATTTATTTATTTAGAGAGACAGAGCGCACAAGCAGAAGAGGGGCAGAAAGAGAGAATCCCAAGTCGGCTGTGCCCTGACAGCATGGAGCCCTACGAGGGGCTCGATCCCATGAACCCTGCGATCATAACCTGAGCCGAAATCAAGAGTTGGGCCCTCTGGGCGCCCCTCGTTCGGACATTCTTGTCTGCACTTGCAGGTGGCAGGAACCCAGGCGAGAGGGAGCTGGTGGCTCCTGTAATTAAAAAGGCCAGGTGGCTGCTGGCTCTGGGCTCTGCCGAGTCTGGGGGTGGGGGGGTCCCCAGCTTCTCTTGCCTCTTCCCAGGTCTGGGTTTTCTCTCAGCCTTGGCTTTCCTCCGCAGTTCTTTTGTGCAGTAGGGAAGCTGAGTGCCCGAGATCCAGGCTTCCGTGTCCTCAGAGCTCAGGTCCTAGGAGAGAGACCCCCCACCCCCCCATCCAGGCAGCCGGTCCCAGAGTTGTCCTCAGGCCAAGTCCTGGGCCAAGAAGACAGGCTGGGGTTCGGGCTCAGCCCCGTGAAGGACAGACAGTCCAGAGGTCCCCGGAGCAAAGGGGGGAAGCAGGCAGGAAAGCCTCGGGTGTCCTCCCCGGGCGTGGAGGGCTTCGGTGGCGGAGCCCAGACAAGAATGGAGCGAAGCACAAAACATGAAGATCCGCCGTGGGCAGCAGAGGCCCGCGGGCTTTTCCTCTGCTGCGCGCGCCGGCTCTGAAACCGGAGTAGAAGCGCCTCCCAAAGTCGATCATCCCAAGGGATTTCTGTGTGGAAACCTCTTCGTGTTTTGGGCACAATATTGTAATTTCAGCTCGTCGGTGCCGACACCGGCCGCTGCCAAGTCCTTCTCTGAGCAGAAGGGCCCTCCCACCCACGAGCTGTGCGGGCCGAGGTCCTCCCCGCAAACAGGCCGCCCAGGGGCCGGGACGGCGTCCAGACCCTCGCCAGGCCTGGCCCCGGCTCTCTGCCCAGGCTGCCCATCCGCCTCTGACATGCAGGTCATGGTGCCCAGCTCTCTGGGCGAGGTTTTGACAAACGCTAATGAGAAGACTTTGCAAGCAGGAGGTGAGGGGGAGGGGGAGGGGTGGAGTGATCTTCCTCTTTCCCCTCTTTCGGGGGGGCATCCCCCCCTTCCTCCAGGGGGCTTTGGCTTCTGCAAACAGGCATCATTGGTGCGAGGACAGGAACTGGGGTGAAGGCAGCCCCGAGGCGGGTGTGGATGGAGGAAAGTATCACCCGAGGCAGGGCTGCTATGGTGTAGACCGGGAGTGAGGCAGAAGCTGGGGGCGGCCGTGCCTTGGCTGAGCCACATGGGGAGGGCGTGGGAAGCTGGTGCAGGGGAGGGAACAGACTCTCCTTTCTGTGCTGCACGTGCCAAGCCTGGCCGCCTGTGGGAAGCCAAAGGGACCGTCAGCTCTGTAAGCTGCTCCGTTTTGTTTCTGGGGCTTTCAGACATTTCTAGGCATTGCCCTGCTTCTTTCAGGGGCTCAGGAATCCCACTTCTCTTCCCACCAGCCCACCCCAGCCTTCTCCATTCCCCCAAATAGGTTTTAAGCTCTGAGTAGGTGGCTGGCACTGTCGTAGGTACTGGGGACACATCCGTGTGACTGTGTGGGTGTGTGGTCCAGTGGGGAGAAGGATGCAACAGCAAAGTGATGAGCACAGGTCCCATCTCTGAGAAGACACGGGGTGGGGCTGTGCTGAGGGGAGGAAAGAAATGGGCCAGCTTAAGGGGGCGGGGCTAGGGCAGGGCTAGGGCAGGCTCTGCCCACAGGGGAGGGGCTGCACAGCAGGGAGGAAAGAGATGGACTGGGCTAAGGGGGTGGACCTTGGGTAGGCCCCACCCACAGGGGAGGGGCTGTGCACTGTGCAGAAGGCAGGAAGAAGAGATGGGCTAGGGTAATGTGGGAGGTGGGCAGGCCCACTGACAGGCGCAGGGGCTACCCATCTGGGGAAGCGAGGTCCAAGAGGGAGATAGTCCATGAGAAACGAGGTTAGGGCCTGGCCCCCTGGAGGGCGTGGGGGGTGGGCAGACCATACAGTGCTTCCCAGGATTTTTGTCTTCCCTCCGGTGAAGCAGGGATCATGGAATCTTTCAAAAAATTAACAGCTTTTTAAACAATTGCTTTTTAATTTTAGAGAGAGCGCGCATATGCCTGTAAGTAGGGGAGGGACAAAGAGGGAGAGAGAGAGAATCCCAACCAGGCCCCACACTGCCAGAACATCGCCCGACGTGGGTCTCGATCCCATGAACCGTGAGATCATGACCCGAGCCGAAATCAAGAGTCAGGCGCTCAGCCGACTGAGCCACCCAGCCGCCCCGACAGCGTTTCGGAGATACAGTTCTCACGCCATTCAATCCACCCACTTTATGGGCAAGTAAATGGATGGTAGCATGTTCAGAGCTGTGCAACCATCGGCCCAGTCCATTTGAGAATATTTGCATCCTGCCAGGGACACCAGCTACGTGTCACCCTTGTCTCTCCCGGACCCCGCCGCCCTGAGCAGCCACTAGTCTCCTTTCTGTCTCTCCGGATTTCTGTTCTGGATGTGTCCCATGACCGGAATGACCCAGTACCCGGTCTTCTGTGTCTGGCTCCTTCCACCGAGCGCCGTGCTCTCCTCCCTTCTCGTGGCGCCGCCGTATCGATGCTCCGTGTGCTGCTCCTTCACTCGTCCGTTTGGCCATTGTCTGTGGTGTCGCTCTGAACACATATGTACAGACTGCCGTGTGGCCTTTTCGAGGGGGGACACATCAGTGGTTCTTGTTAAAGTTCATGCTTTCTTCAAGTTGGCGAAGGAAAAAGGGAGTGTGGGCCCTAAATTCAAAAAGGGAAGGCAGGCGGCTGGCGTGGCTGGAGGAGCTCAGGCCCGCCTTGCCTGGTGGCGCTTCCTGAGTATCTCTGAAATAGCTTAGGAGAGCTGAACCCCAAACTCCCCCGAGGTGAACATCGACTCTCATTTTCAGAATAATCATTTTAGAAATTGGGGCACAGAGAGGTGCCTGGATGGCTCAGTTGGTTAAGCATCTGACTTCAGCTCAGGTCATGATCCCGTGGTTCGTGGGATCGAGCCCCGAGTGGAGCTCTGTGCTGACCACTCGGAGCCTGGAGCCTGCTTCCCATGGTGTCTCCCTCTCTCTCTGCCCCTCCCCCTCACACTCTGTCTCTGTCTCTCAAAAATAAACATTAAAAAGAAAAAGAAAGTAAACAAGTAATTCACATACATAGCACAGGATTCAGAGTGCAGAAAGGGGGGCACTGCGAGGCCTACCCCCCCCGCCCAGCACCCCCCCTGTCCAGGCTCTTCCTGGGAGGCTGGCCCAGCCCAGGTCCAGGTCTGCCTCTGACCCTGACTCTTGCCAGGTAAGACACACGACACCAAGTGAAATTTGAAGTTCAGATAAACAGTGAATACTTTTTAGTATATCTCGAATACTGTATGGTACATATTTACACTAAAAAAACCCTGTTGTTAACCTGAAATCCAAATTTCTCTGGGTGTCCTGTATTTTTGTTTGCTAAAACAGGCAACTCTGCCAAGGAAGGAAGGAGCCCTATGAGGGATTCTGCTTCGAGAATAAATGAAGGGGGCCACGTGCAAAGCTGCTGCTGGGAGGCAGTTGTGTGCCTGCGGGTTTTGTTTGGGTTCTTCTAGTCATAGCTGGCAAATTGTGTCTACATGTCTTCTTTCCCGCTTGTTCATTCCTTTATTCAACCCAAGTCGCCTCCTGTGCGGTGGCGGTGGCGAAGGGGACAGTGAGCCCCGCGGGGCTGAGCCGCGCATGGATCGGAGCCCCCAGAGTGTCAGCCCCCGGGCCGGCGCCTCGTGCCCAGGCACTCATGTGTCCCTGGCGCTCAGAGCAAGATCTAGGACAAGCAGGCTCTCAGCTGATACTTGTTAAGTGACGCGGAAAGTGTGGCCTGAGCCTTAGCAGTGTCACATGACGCCCAGCACGGTGACGGGTGGGGGAGGGCCGCTCAATTCAAAACCCGCCTTTCTTGGGTGATTTTACAGGACACACTTGCGGGGAGATGCGTTTCTGCCAGATCGCGTCTCCCCGGGACACCAGTGCCAGCAGAGCAGGGTCCCTTGTCGTTGTGTCCGGGAACCCTGTCCGCTGTGCCCCCCGGGGGATTCCGGAATCTCTTCCAGGCAAATGTCACCCTGGGGCCCCTGAAGGTGTTACACCCGGGGTTCTCCTCGCCTCCCCTCTGCTGCAGGGGGCAGTGGTCTCCGCGAGGGGTCCCGGATCCTGAAGGTGAGCCCTGGTCTCACATTTCCGCGTGTGTGGACCCCGTGGTGGGGAGGCGGGGCCAGAGCGGCGTTCTCCGCGGGTGCGTGGAGCTGGTGACACCGAGGCAGATGCAGACCGTGTCACGACACGAGATAACCTGGCAGGACCCCAGCACTGCCCCTCCGCGTGTCACCCGGCTTCTCCCCGGCAGGCTGCCAGGGGCTTGCTCAGCGGCGTGTCCTCAGCCAGAATTTGGGACAGGGACCTTGAAGCGCATGCCTGACGGGGCCCTTGGGAGCAAGGAGAACTTTGGCAGGGGGGCGGCCGGCGGGGTTTCCTCAGGGTGCGCCCTGTTTGGGGCCCCTGCCGGCGCCGTCTGCAGCCCAGCAGGCCCCATCTAGGCCCGCTTCCCTCCAGCTGGTCCACACTGCCTCCCACACCTGGGCCCAGAAACCAGTCTTTTGGGAGACTAAGTGACAGCCAAGAGGTGTCCAGCCAGCAGCCAGCCTGGGGCCGCGGTCACGGTTCTTGTTTGGGAGGGCAGAGTCACCAACCCGTTACCCCATGACCGCCATGCCAGGGAGGTGGGGCTCACCGGTTCCGTTTTCATCCGCCAGGCTTCCCCGACTTCTGGGAGGCCCCTCCCTCCACATGACTCTGGGCGGGCTGTCAGTGGAGGGACCCTGACTTCTCAGCCACACGGAGGGCACGAGAGGCAGTTCAGAGCGCCCGTGGCCCTGCATGTGGTGACTGGGCCAAGGCCGAGTGCAGGACCGAAGCAGGGCCCAGTGTCCCTGTCCTAACGGGTGGCTATGAGGCTCAGAGAGGTTAAGCCGCCTGCCTTAGGGCACACAGCTAGACAGGGAGCAGGAAGGCTTTGGAGGGGAAGAGCAGGAGGCTGAACCCTGGGCCCAAAGCAGGGAGGGAGCAGTGCCAGAATCCTGACCTTGACCTAAGGGCCCTGCAGGTGGGAGATACGGGAGTCACAGGTGGGACCCCCAAACCCAACTAGAGGCAGAGGCAGTTTGACGGTGCCCACAGGCCCTAGGAAGGCTTTGCTGTGGGTGCATTGCTGGGACAGAGTGACTGTCCCTGCTGGAGCCGCTGTCCGGGACCCGTGCTGCAGGGGGAGAAGGGCGCACTGGGGCCGCTCAGGGGGAGAGGCGAAGCCGGCCCTGCCCCGCACAGCCCACGTGATGGGTCAGGAGAGAGACTGGCTGCTTGATGTGGCTGTCACAGGTCCACGGGGCCACAGCTAGGACGTCCGGGGTTCGAGGGGTGGTGGTGGGTGTGGGAGCGTGTGCAGTGTGTGTGTGCATGTGCACACGCATGTGGGCTGGGTGTGCAGAAGAGCTGAACACAGAGGCACCGACACAGCGGGGCCGCAGAGGAGATCCTGGAGGGGCAACGGAGGGTGAGGCAGCCGGGGAAACCGAGGCAGGCTTCAGGCACGTGCCCGTGTTGGAAGCTCAGTGACGGTGGCAGGGCGTGGGGCTGAGGGGCAGAGAGGACGGGGCTCCGGAGGGAGAAGGTGGCTCAGCTCCCTCTCTCTGCGGGTGCGGGCACCGCCAGCAGCCCAGGGAAGGGGGCGGGCTGTGGGAGCTGCCCTTTGGGGGCCCCTGAAAACCTGCCAAGGCAAACACCCCCCCAGAATTGACAACCTGGGAGGACAGCAAAGAAACAGCCTGCCCGCCTCGGCCCTCCAGCCTGAGGCCACGGTGAAGGCAGCGGGCGCCCCGGGGAGTGTTCCCCAGCACAAGCCTCAGGGCCCTCTCCCCCTCCCTGGGCCCGTCCTGCTCCGCCCTCCCCACCGGACCCCTCCTCCCGGCCTGGAGGAGGCCAGGGAGGCTGGGGCGTGGAGGACAGAGGGACGTGGTGGCCGCTGTGTGAGGGTGACCGTGGGAGGCCACCGTGGAAGGGGTGGATGGCCTCTATTTTTCCTGCCTTTTGGCCTGAGGCATTCTGCTGTTGCCTCTGGCCCTTGGTCTCCCTGAGGGAGCACTCTGGATGGACTCGGGAGAGAGCAGCCTCAGCCTCCTCCTGTTCCCAGCCCCCTCCTCCAGCTCCAGCTCCTCTGCCGCCCCGAGGGCGCGTCAGCCTGAGGCCGCTCTGACTCCTCTTCCCAAGTGGAGGTGGGCTGGGCAGGAGTCTCTGGCCCCCTTGGCAGCCGCCTGGCCCCAGGGCATGGCAGCTGCACGGAGAAGGGCGGGTGGGGGGGACCAGGGGGAGCACCCACCGCAGGGCTCACAGGCCCCCAGCATCCCCAGGCTGCCCAGGGCCTCCCACGGGCCAGGGGCTGTGGTCCAGGTGGAGGCGGAGAAGGTTCGCTGCTCAGACACCGCGGGCAGCCTGTCTCTGTCTCATCCCCGCACACGGACACGTCACCCGGGTCTCCTGGTTTGGAGGGACACTGCGGCAGGCCGCAGGCGTATGCATGTGCTACCCTCCCCGCCCCGCTGCGCCGCCAGGCTCGCACACAGCCTGCCCGTGCCCTTGGCCCCGGGGCCGAGCTTCCTGGAAGGTGGAGGGGCTTCGCAGCTCCGGCCCCTGAGATCCGCTGCTCCCTTGTGTGGCCCTTGAACTTCTTCCCCAATCCGTGTTGCAGCCTGGCCCCGTTCCCAAGTGATCACACAGAGAACTCCCACCACCTTGCTTGGGGAGCCGGTGACACACAACTTGGGGTCCTGGGAGGCCAAGTCCAAGGTGGAGTGTGGCATGCCACGGGGTTGTGAGGAAGCGCCCAGCTGAGAAGCGGGTCCAAGGCCAGTCCTGCTCAGCCCTGCGGAGAGCTCGCGAGCTGAAAGAGCCTTCAGAGTTGTGAAGTTTGGGTCCAAGCGGCCAGGTCCTCTACCCTGGCCCAGAACGTCTCAGATGTGGTGGCCCCTGGAAGGGCGTGCCAGGCGCAGGGCCCCCGGAGTTGAGCATATCCCTGAAGGGCATGGGGACTGAAGGCCCGCGCCCCCCTCCACTCCTCTGCTTCCCCCCTGCCTGCCCTCTTCCCTGCTGACGGCCATAGGCCTTCCTTTTCTGAGAGCATCATTTCTCCCGGATGCCGAGACTCGGGCAGCTAGGTTGCCAAAAACACAGGCTGGAAACCAGAGATGTTTTTTTTTTTTTCCAGGAAGAAAGAGCATTTTAAAATCTTGGCTTGAGAGTTTTGCTCAGGGCGAAAGCGAATAGCAAATGTTCCTTTGAAACTTAGATTCTGTTCAGCCCCCCAGGTCGAGACGAATCTAAGAGGCGGGTTCGTCGGGGGCTTGAAGGGGTTTTGTTTTGACCGGCAGCTTTGCCTTTACCTCTGAACCTTAGTTCATACTTTTCCCCTTTCAGGAAAAGACCTTTCCCTGCTCTAAAGGCCCCTGGCTCTTATTCACTCTTCCCTGCTCAGTGCAAATGCCGCCTCCTCCATGAAGCCTCCCTGATCACTTCAGCCTTTCTCTGTCCTCAGTGCTCATTGGTGAGGGGCGAGTGAGTGAACTTAGAATCAGACAGCGCTGGGATCAAGTCCAGGCCCTGTCAGTGGTGTGGGCTTCAGCAGGCCCCCCAGCACCCCGGGGCCTCAGTTTCCCGCTGGAACAATGGGGGTGGTAAGAGCGACACCTCCCTTAGGGGGTCGCTGAAAGAAGCCAACCACACCCACCCCAGAATGCCTGGCTGCGGCAGGTGCCTGGAACCGTTGCTTTGCGAGCCTAGTGGGGGGGGTACCCTGGCCGCCTCCCCTTGCGGCAGCCACCTCCAGGGTCTGCCTCCCCGGCCAAGGTCAAAGATCTACCCCGAGGCTTCCCTGAGACCCTGGCCAAGTTTGGCCTCTCTCCCTCCCTGCTCCCGCAGAGAGCTGTAAGATTTCATCAGCTTCCTTCACTGCCCACAGACAAGGACTGTCATCTGGAAAAAACTTTATTTATATTAACGTAGCATAAAAAGATGGAATGTCACTTACCGGCCTTGGCAGCCGTGAGACGGAGACAGCTTTAAAGCTGGGGACCTGCTCGCTGGGTTTTAAGAATTGCCATTTTGCGGGTGGGGGCCGAGGCCTCTCCCTTCAGCCTGGAAGACTCTGGCACCATTGCCCCGGGTGCTGACGCTCTCCTCCCACCTGGGGCGGCAGGAGGCAGGTTTGGTGGCTGTCTGCCTTCCTGCTGTGCCCCTGGCCAGCGGGGGCGCTGTGGCACTTGCTTCCCCAATGCGCGGCCCCCTCATCTGGAAAAGTGAGCCTTCTCTCCCTCTCAGGGGAGCTGTGTGCACGTGCTGAGACTGTGCGGGCTTGCTGACTCTGAGGACACCAGACCCCTCTCCTGGGCCCCTACCTACCTGGTCCAGGCACACTCCCTAAAGTGCCAATTTTAAAAAGAAATTTTTATTTATTTTTGTCCTTTATTTATTTATATTGAGAGATAGAAAGAGACAAAGAGCCCACACAAGCAGGGGAGGGGAAGAGAAAGAGGGAGAATCTCGGCGGATAGCGTGGAGCCCAATGCAGGGCTTGAACTCATGAGCTGTGAGATCATGACCTGAGCTGAAACCAAGAACTGGACAGAGCCACCCAGGAGCCCCACCGAAGTTCCAGTTTTACTAGGTGACTCTTTTGGTCAGAATCTCATGACTTCAAAAGTATAATCAACGTTCTTCTCCCTGGCATAGTGGTCCCTCTGGGATCCGACCCCTGCCGGGCTCCTGCCCTTTGACCTTGGAGTTCCCACCCAGGAGGGAACCTCGAGTTACCTCTTGGAGCCCCAGCCTCTGCCCCACCTTTTCTGTCATTTCCGTCTCAAACACTCCCTCATTCCTGTCTTGGCTCCTTTGCTCGTTGGCAGACAGGCCAAGTTCAGACTCTCCTCTGGCTCATCAACGTTCTAAGTAACCGAAATCAACTCTGGCTGATTTACGCAGAAAATGACTTCTAGAAAGGGGGGTGAGCCTCCATGGAATTGCTGGGAGGCGATCGGGGCACGTCGGGCTGAAAGCAACAGCAAACCCAACTCTGACTAAGTCAGGAAAGAAATTCAACTCCCCGTAACAAGCTGAAGGCCCAGGACAGGGCGGCCTGGGGCTGTAGGGTGGGTGTTCACACGTGGGAGTGGGGGGGGGGGCTCTGTGATGGACGCCTAGGGCCCAGGCTTTCCATCTCTCTGCGCTGCCCGGTCTCCAGGTGCTCGCAAAGGTGGCTGGAGCGTCCCGTCCAGACTCAGCGGAGCCGGTCAACCCCTGCGAGTCAGGATTGGGGTCAGGGCTCAGCGTGGAGGTTAGTCTGTCCTGGGAGTTGGAGAATTTGCCGCCATTCCCTGGACAGCCCTCTTCTCATTCTCATTGGCCAGACGGGCATCACGTGTCTACGCATCGCCCAATCATTGGTAGGATGAGGGCCAATCAGAAGGCGGGTCTGTAGCAGGTGGGCGTGCAGGGCCACCGCTGTGGAAGTGGGTTGGCAAGAGCGCGTGGCGTCCCGGGAGCCGCGGACCCGCCCGGTGGCGAGTGTCCTGGCGGGCCTTGCGCAGTCGCCGAGCCTGGACGCCACCCCTGTGCCCGTCCTGGGGAGCGGAGGAGTCGAAGGTCCGTGGCAAGATGAACCCGCACAGCCTCGCGCCAGAGCGCGTCCCCTCGACCAGGGGGAATTATGAAACAGTAGATTTAAAAAAGAAAATAAAGTGCAGAAACACGCTTCCTTCTTACGAATCTAAAAACAAATAAAATACATACGTTTCGGTGCTGGCTGTGGATGGCAGGAGTCTCTCTGCGAAAGGAAGCCGGGGAATGTTGCAGTCTGGAATCAGAGCTGGGGGTGGGCTGGGGCAGGCCCTACCCGCCCTCCCCTTCCGATCCATTTCCATGCTGCAGGGCGGAGTGGGGGTGAGGATGCAGGGAGGTAGGGAGAGGGAGTCTGCCAAGGCCTCTGCCGCTCTGGCCAGGGTCGGACTCCCAGGGCCCAGGGTGAGGTGAGGGTATGGCGGTTGTGGGGTGCCGGGAGGCTGTGGCCTGCCTGCTGCCGTGGCGGAGGGGACTGGTCTGACTTCGGGTTTCAGGGGATCCCTTTGTCTGCTGAGTTGAGAACAGACTGTTCGAGGCCTTCGGGAGGTGAGGGTGAGGTCAAGTCCTTGGTCTGGCTGTCGGGGCCTTGCGGGTGCTGGGCCCCAAGCCCCTCTGCAGCGTCGCCTTTGCCCTGTTCCTCTCTGTCCCTCAGCATCTTCACACATGCGGTGACTCTGTCCCTCAGTGACAGCCGCTCAGTGGGTCACATCGTCTCTTCTTTTTTCCTGGTCTTATTGATCCGGTGAGATTCAGCCTTCGAGGGGAGGGGGTGAGTACCCCTTCCCCAGTGAAGCCTCTCTGAGCTCGTCTGCCTGCTGATGGCATGCTCATCATTCCCTCCTGTAGGTGTTCTAGAACCTTCCGTGTCCCTCCACCACTGTGTACCATAACACCAGCAACCTTGACTAAGCGCTTCCCACGGCCAGGTCCCATGTGACTCCAAAATGGTCACACAAGGTAGGTCCCACCACTGCCCCCATTTCACATATGGGAGAACTGAGGCTCAGACCACCTGCCGAGGGGCACACAGCGCACTGGTGGCCAGAAGCTCAAACCCCTGCCCAGGAGCCGTCTGGGCCTTGAGGGCCCTGCCCCACCCCCTGGATGCCAGTAGCACCCTGACCCCAGGGTTTTGAAAAAACTGTCCCCAGACATTGCCAAGGGTCCTCTTGGGCACCCCCTCCCCCTGGTTGAGAACCACGGTCATGGGAGGGTCCACGGTCCCTCCAGGTTCCAGGCCCTGTCCTTGGGGCAGGGGGGAGGCGGGCAGGGAGTTTGGTCTGTTTCATCCACTGAGGCATCCACCTCTGCCCCTGCCCACCTCCCCCCTACCCCAAGGACAGGGCCTGGAACCTGGAGGAGGGGGGTGGTAAATGCTTGCAGAGAGTTGCTGAGTGAATGGAATGCTTCTTAGATCCCCTGCAGGGCCAGCAGGTCGTCCCATTTCCCAGGTGAGGGAAGTGAGGCTCCGCGGGGCAGAGGTCACAGGCCACTGTCCCTTTGGTGTCCCAGTATAGGGGCAGCCTTCGGCTCGTGGGTGCTGGGCGCAGGGGGGCGGCCACAGGAGAAGGTGCCTGTAGGAAGGAGGGGTGACTGAGTGCCCTCCCAGATCTCGCGTAGACGGTGGCGGTGGGCGGCGGAGTGCAGCGGAGTTAACAGAAAGATCCTGCGCGGCGCCGCCTGGATGGGGAGAGTGAAACCAAGTCAGACCCCTGGAAACAGAGTAGAAAGGTGGTTGCCCGAGGGGGGGGCGGGTAGGGAGCCAGTGGTCAAAGGGCACGACCTCCGAGCTGTGAGATGCATGAGGCCTGAGGAGCTTCTATGAAAGGTGGTGATTATAAGCTGACAACACTGTCACGACTCCGTGTCGCACGGCTGACATTTGCTGAGTTAGAGCGTATGTGTTCACGCACACGCACACACTCACACGCACACACGCACCGTGGAAAGGGAAGGTGATGGGCGAGCTAGTTGATTGGATGGGGGGCCCTTCCACAGCGGGTCTACGTGTCCGGTCGCCACGCGTGTGCTTTAAATAGCTTATGTTTTGTCAGTTCTGTCTCAGCAGAGCTGAACAGACCCCCCTCAGATCAAGTGGAGATTTTGGGGGGTTGCTGGCACATAAAGCCAGGGGAGGGTCCAGCCCCGCCACGGGAGGCAGAGCCCGGGATGCGTCGGCCTGCGTATATGGCACAGGCCCCCTGCCCCTGGCTGGACGTGCCCGGCCCCACTGAGAAAGCCCCCTCCTGGGCTGCCCAAGGGGCCGCTGAGCCGGCGGGGGAGGGGGGCCTGGGTGCTGATTGAGGAGCCGTCTGGGAGACGGGCTGCAGTCGATCTGAATCAACTTGGGGCCTGATTTGAAATTCAAATCCTGGCTAAACAGAAAATTAATACGAATTTCATATTCTGTTACTCTTGCAGACCCAGCTGTGTCTCTGCCGGGCCGGGGAGGGGGAGCACCACAGGCTTCACCGCCGACACCCACCCGCCTCCTGCCCCCCCCCGTGGCCCCCCCATTCTCAAGAACGGGGTTGGGGGGCTTCGCAGGAGATGGGCTGCTCTCTGGAGATTTCTCCTGCAGGCAAACAGCACAGAACGGCGGAATGATGGGGCCAGACCCTCCAGCAAAGTTGAGGGGGGGATGTCTGAAATGGGGTGTCCTGGGCATCACCACCAACACTGCCCGCATTTCATAGCAGCCCGAAGGCCTGGCCTTTGGACGTGGTCAGGGGCTCTGGGGAGCGGTGTGGAAGTGACCCTGGGCAGGACTGGGCAGGGCACCCGTCCCCATGAGGAGTGGGGGAGCCGCTGCCTCGTCATCCTCCACTCCGCCCAGCCATTCCCACGCTCTATAACCTCCAGTGGCTCCCTATTGCCTGAGAGGCTTCAAGACCTGGGCCAGGTGGTGGCGGTGGTGAGGGGGAAAGTTAAATCCTGCCTCAATCAGTGTAATTAGCCTAGCGGCCTTGGACAAGTTTCTCAGTCGGTTTGTGCCTAAGTGTCTTCATCTGTCCTGGGAGATAAGAGCACCCAGCCCTCAGGCTTGTTGGAGGGTCAAGTGCACATGTGCGTGTGAAGCTCCAGGACGCGTCTGGGCCTAACCTGCGGCCTGCCCGCCTCCCCGGCCTACCCCCTTGCCCATCTTCTCACACTCTGGATGGGGCCAAGGTCCTCTGGCCCTGCCCTGGCCTGTGCTCAGCTCTGCCCCCCCTCCCCCCTCCCCCCTCCCCCCCAACATCCTTCTCCTTGTCTGCCTGAGCCTGCTGCCTCCAGCAAAGATCTGCTCTGTTCTAGGGCCCCTGTGGGTGGCCAGGCATCTCCTGCCCTTGGACCTGCCGCCCTGGCAGGTGGCCGTCAGAGCGTGGGCTCCGGGGACCCGGGCTGGCTCTCTCCGCTCCTAGCCTGGCCCTGTGCTCTGTGGGGAGTCTCTGCTTGTGCCCTCCCACCCACCTTGGCCCTGCAGATCTTCAGGGCGTGCCCAGCGAGGGTGAAGCCGGCTAGCATTCCCAGCCCCCAGAGGCAGGGGGATGTGGGCTGGGCACCTATGGACAGGGCTCCTCCACATTGGCCCTGCTTCCTGGGCCTGGCGGTGGAGGGTTGTGTCTCGGCATCCAGGTGTGGCTCTGGGCTCTGTCCAGGCTCTGCGGGACCCGTCGCCTTTCCCAGAACTGCATGACTGACCGTGATGGTCTTCGTTACTGGTTGGAGGCGTTTGTCCGTGTGAGGGGGGTCGTGTCCAATGCAGCATTTGTCAGTGTGTCCAGGAGGCAGGGGCCGGAGCCCGGTGCCCTGTGTCCCCACCGTGTCCCCACCACTGCCTGACACACAGTAGGTGCTCGCCAATGGACGGAGGAAGACGTCGGTGGGCCTCTCCCAGGAGCCGCCCTTGCCGAGCCTGCCCGAGTGCCCCCAAGTAGCGTCCGGGCCCAGGTTTTGGGCACAGTTGGCACCTTGCTGCCCTCCAGGCTGAAGTGCCTGGACCTTGGCCAATGGGTATGGAGTTGGCTCCTTTGGGGCGTGGCCCCCTCTCCCCTCAGCTGTGCCCCAGCCCTCGGGGCCCACTGATAGGTCTGTGGCCAAGCCTCTCAAACACATGACCTCGGGGACCTGCCCCCTTGGGTGGGCCACCTGCCGGCGAGGCCGTGCTGGGGGCTCTGGCCTCCACTGAAAAGTAATGGGTGGCGGCCATCTGTCGCTTGTTTGTCTCTGTCTTGCCACCTGCTTTCTGGCCGTCAGCGCTTTATTTACGGCCAACTCCAGGAGTTTGTAAATCCTTCCTGGATCAGGCTCCACTTATCAGCCTCATCCAATGGGGGCTGGCTAAGACCTCATCGCTCCCAGGTCCTGGCTTTCTGGGAGGGATGGGGAGCCAGGACGGGGCGGCGGGGGCGGGGGGAAGGAAAGTTAGTTTTATCAATGGCTGTAATAGCTCCGACTTCTCCGGGGCTCATCGGTTTCCTCCCCGACAGTTCTACGGGGCGGGCATCAGAAACGGAGAGGTTGAGGGGCCACCCGACCTCACACAGCAAGGAGTCAGGGGCGCCAAGGTTTGAACCCAGGCGGCCTGGTCCACGGTCTGTGCTCTGGAGCCTCCACCACTGCTTTGCAACTGCATTGTTACGAGACAGAGGCTGTGTCCAGGTGACAGGACAGAGTCCCTCCCCCAGGCACTCTCTCAGCAGGTGTTTCTGGGGCCCTGGGCACCGGGGACACAGAGAGGACACCTGGGAAGAAACGTTTCATTTATCCGTTCCGTTATCTTCTGAAGTCAAGTGCACATAGCTGGGTCTGTTCCTAGCCCTGTTTTATGAAGGAGGAAACAGGCTCAGGGCGTTAAGAGACTGGCTTAGGGGCACAGAGCGAGGAAGTGGGGAAGACAGGCTCGTCTGCTTGTCATCTGGCTGGGGAGACCAAAGGCGTCTGGTGGTCACCACACAGCACCGTGGGATTCCGAGGGAGCACCCAGGAATCTGAGCACAGACAGGGCCTGTGGGGGGACGGCTATCCCAGGAGGGGACCGTGGAAAGTCCCCTGTGTGGGGGCCCGAGGGGGGCCAGCGTCCACCAGTGACACACGTACCCTCATGCCTCACCGCTGCCCCACTGGCTGCAGGCCACTCGGCGTGAGTGCACTTGGCCCTTGCCCTCTGGGGCCCGGCTGCCGACCACCTGGTGCTGAGGCCCCTCGGAGCACTGGCACGGAGTCCCGCAGTCCCCCAAGGACCACTGGATCCCGGTGTGGTGGGCTGGGAGCCAGGAGTCCCTGCTGCTGGGGACGCCGAATGCCTTGTTGGCGGAGCCCGGGACCGAGGCCCAGAGGCGGTCAGGCCTTTGATGTGCCCACCCCAGCACCTGCCCAGGCCCAGGCTGTCCCCTGCTTCCCATTTCCGCTCACTCCAGCCGCCCTGGGTTCGCTTCCCTGGACGGTCTTGTCTGACAGAGTTTAGATTTGCCGTCGGAGGCCTTAGTTCATGGAACCATTTAAAAGTCCTTCTTAAGAGCTCAGGTGAACCCCAGCCTTCGCCTCCCCTCACTCATTCCCCTCTGGACGCGTCTGAGGCGCTGGGGTGAAGAGAGGCCCGGGGAGGGGAGGTCCTGGTGGGGAGGAAGTGGTTGTGCAAGGGCAGAGGGCTTGGGACTTTTTCTTTAAAACACCTTTTTTTAAACTATTTTTTTTGAGAGAGAGAGAGTGAGTGGGGGAGGGTCAGAGAGAGAGGGAGACACAGAATCAGAAGAAGCAGGCTCCAGGCTCTGAGCTGTCGGCAGAGCCCGATGTGGGGCTCGAACCCATAAACTGCCAGATCATGACCTGGGCTGAAGTCAGACGTTTAACCTGAGCCCCCCAGGAGCCCCCCTCTAAGAACAACTTTTGCTGCACTTTGCCCGTTTTGATAAATGGCGTTTTATGGCCACGTGGTTTGAGGAATCGAGCATCGTGTTTTTCCTGGCCCCAGGAGATGAAGTTCGTTTTCCAGAAGAGAGAAGTGGGGAAACGGTGTTGTGAGTGCAGGGGACGTGGCCCTCGGAAGCTGTGCTGTGTTGTTCTGTGGTTTGGTTTGGTCTCATGCAACAGTTGGGGAGGAGCGCGTTGCAGAATTACGCTTTGTCATTTACCACCTCGCTCTGCCTGTAACCGGAAGTTTCCACAACGGCGGCTTCCTGGGAGCTGGAGTCGAGGGAAGACTAAGAGGGGAGCTGGAGACCAGGGCTGTGAGCAGCCCTGCAAGGTGCCCGCACCTCGGGCCCGAGGCCCCGCGTGGAGCTCCGTGGGCACGGCCACCACCTGGCTTCCGGGCGGCCGAATTTCAGCAAATTTTCGAAAGTGACTTGTCTCTTTTTCGTCAGGAGCCTTCTAACTGGCTTAGGAATTCCACTTTGGGGGCTGGAGGCAGGAAAAAGGAATTTGGACAAAGACGTAAATGGATGAGATCTTTATCAGAATCGTTTACAAGAGGAGATCAGAAATCGAGGGTGATGGTGAGTTCTGTAGTGGTGTGTAAAGATTTTGCGGCATCTTAACAAAGATGACGATGATGAGAACCCTTAATCACGGAGTGAAATGCTTATGCTTACATTTCAAGCGACGAGAGCAAGAGGCAGGATGATGCACACCACGTGATGTGTGTGTGGGGAAAATGCGGATTAAAACCATGCAGAAGAAACAGAACGTGATCAGGCAGGTCCCCAGCTGGTGGGACATGCTGCCGTGTGTTTGCCCAAATATAATATTTTCAGTTTCCTTTAGGCAAAGAGCTGTGTCAGGGCAGCCTGGCCACGCTACAGGAGAGGCCGCTCATTTCCGGAGAGTTCTAAGTGCTGGTGTGGGTTCGTCTCCTCTGAGCTACGTGACCTCTCTCCTGGTTGGCGCTGTTATTGTCCCATTTACAGGTGAGAACGCGGAGGCCCGGAGCAGCTCAGCGAGTTGCCCCCTGTCCCGTACCTAGGAAGTGGCAGAGCTGGGATCCAAGCCCAGTGTCAGGAGAGAGCCATCCGGGGACCAGCCCGCATCCCCGACATGCCCGAGCCCCCCTTCTCCTGCACGGGCCGTTCCCTGCTGGGGCCGGACTTTCTCTCCCGCCCCTGGAGCCCACCCCGTCCCTGTGGGTCTCTCGTCCGCAAGCCCCCAACCCTCCTGTTCCTGCCCGTGCTCCCGCCTCCCAAGGGAGACACTTCTGTGCCCTCCCCAACCCCCCGACAGTGCAGCCCTGGCCCAGGAGGGCGGGGCTTGTCCCCACGCTCCCGTCTCCCGCCATCACTGGGCCATCTCTACAGCACAAAGACGGAGGCCGCGGCCACCCCAGAAGGGCCCCCGGCCCTGGCACGGGCCTCACCCCACCTCCTGGAGCGGCCGCCGCTCCCATTTCACAGGGCAGGAAACTGACCATCAGCAGTGTCAGCACCCGGGCCCCTCTAGCCTGGCCCCTCTGCTGTGGTCCCT
>NC_043700.1:190580539-190585383 GCF_006229205.1 Suricata suricatta
CCGTCTCCCGCCATCACTGGGCCATCTCTACAGCACAAAGACGGAGGCCGCGGCCACCCCAGAAGGGCCCCCGGCCCTGGCACGGGCCTCACCCCACCTCCTGGAGCGGCCGCCGCTCCCATTTCACAGGGCAGGAAACTGACCATCAGCAGTGTCAGCACCCGGGCCCCTCTAGCCTGGCCCCTCTGCTGTGGTCCCTCGGGTCCTTCAGGGGTCGGTGCACCGGCTCCGATGTCACTCCCTGTGGGAGCCCCCTGTGACCCTCCTCACGGAGCCACGGAGCTGGCCGCTCGGCCTCCCAGAGCCTGCGGTGGGTGCGCCTCGTCTTGTCTGGGGTGCCCCTCCTGAGCCTGTCTGTGTCATAGCTCTCACATGGGAGGGGTGACAGGCAAAGTGCCACCCCTGGGACCCCTCCCCCCCTGACCTTCCCTTCCGTCAGACACTCCGCACACGCACACAGCGACGGTGGCCTATCTCACTGCGGGGCGGGAGCACAGTCCCTGTGCCGTCTGTGTCCGTACGGAGGGATCCTGGCAGACGGGCCGGAGATTTAGGGAACAGAAGCGGGACAGTCCAGTTCAAGCCGGATTTCCGGTCAACGGTGAATCACGGACTTCAGTCTAAGTATACCCCATGCCGCATGCGGGATGTACTCATACTGAAAGAATTCCTTGTTGGTTACCTGAGACTCAGGTTTAAGCAGACATCCTGCATCCTACTCGGCAGCCCTGAGCTGGACTGACTGCCAGGCCCCCCGGCCCTCTGTGCGGCCCAGGGAGGAGGGGTGATCGGTCCTCCGTCTGGGGCCGGGAGTGGCATCCTCAGTCCTGCCCTCTTTCCTCCCAAAAGGTGCTCCGTAGGGTGGGACTGGGCGCCTGCCTGCCTGCGTCCAGATCCTGGCCGGACCGCTGCTAAGGCCCTGGGCAGCTTCGCCTCCCTACCTCAGTTTACTTCCCTGTGAAATGGGCATCGTGGTGCTAAGCTGAGGACTCGGTGGGTTATCCGTGTGGGACCCGGGACGGCGCGCAGCGTCTCCCGTCCATGCTCCTGGTGACGTGTCCACGTGCGCAGAGTAGGACAGCGCTCCGGACCAGGCTGAGCCGGCCGTGAGCGCGAGGACCCTGTCCTCCATTGTGGCCAAATCCTGACCAAGGCCACACTTTCGTCCCCCACTCCTGCCCCCAAACTGGGCCCTCCGCTCCAGGGAGTCCCAAATGCTAACCTAGCTGGTCTGCCCGACTGGACTAGGCCTCAACCCTGGCATGTTACCTCAACAAAAGCTCACGTGGTTCCCAGCAGCCCAAACATGTCCCCAGAACCCCTTAAAGGTCCTGCTGAGCAAGCTCCGGGCCACCCAGGCGCCCCCGGTCCCTCGTCTTTAAATGGGGATCACAGACATCCCCGCACGGGCGGTGACCCCTGCGGACGCCGGTGCACGTGGCTTCTTACCCGTGCTTCTCAGCAGTGTCTCCGTTTGGTCTGGACAGTGAAGGTCATGGTCATCTCAGTCACAGGGACGTTGGGATGTCAGCAGCGTGACGTGCGCCAAGTGCCCCACGTCCCCCCCCGCACGCTGTCCGCGCTCCGCTGCGGCGGGCTCCGAGCCAGCTGCCTCCGGTCCGTCCCTGAGACCAGCTGGATGCGCTCGTCCTGTCTTCCTTTTCAAAAATAACGGCCGGGCTTTGAGGTCCCTGCTGAGAGCGATGAGGCTGGTGAGTGACCTTTCTTGGGTCCATGCGTGTTAAGAACGTAGAGCCTCACGGATGATCCGGGAGGAGTGCACCCACCCGACATCAGGCACCCACGATGTGCTCAGCCCACCTTCCGTTCACACACAGCCCTTTGTTTAACCCCTGTCCCTCCAACCACCCGTCCGTCCAACCACATCCACCCATGTGACACCCATGCGGCCACTGATCTGCCCACGAATACGGCGATCCAACAAATGCCCGTCCGTTCTAGAGTCCCCGCCACCCACCTGCCCACCCGCCCCGCCGTCCGTCTGTCCGCGTGTGTGTTAACATCCGTGCACTGTGGCCCAGCGCCCCCCAGCCCAGCCTCGGGGTGGCCTTGCCCGTGGTTCTGTGGACGAGGAAGAACAGAAGAGCCCCCCTCGGTCGGTGGCGCCGGCACGCACTCACCGGCGTCTGTTCTTGTCACTCCTCCTGTCCCGTTGTTATGAGGATGAACGCCCTCTCCTCTCTGTGCTGGGGTTCTCCCTCCCTCCCTCCCTTCTGGATAATTCCGCAACATGTTCGGTTCATTCCTGCTGTCGTCATGGAAAACACCCGTGGCCCCAGCCCTGCGGCACCAGCCCTTTTTGGTCTCTCCGTCCTGTAGAGACTCTTTGCACCTGTCACCTGAGCTCTGCCCTCCCCTGGGGCCACCACCCTCCCGTGCAGTCAGGTGCCTCCCCACCGTGGCCGGGGGAGCTGGTCCCTCAGGTTCAGCTGTGGCCTCCACGCTGCTAAGCACTGGGTACCACATTAGTCCTAATCCTCACTGTGCGTCCTGAACGTGCTGCCTTTGACTTTGTCACTTGAAATAGTTTTTTCCTGTTCCCGCCCGCCCCTGCCTTGCTGACTCCCCTGGGTCTCTCCTCTTTCACTTGCTCCCAACTCGCGGACTCTGACATGCCCCGGAAGCAGCTCCCGGACTCTCCCCTTATGACTCGGTGTGTGTGGCCTGTGATCCCGTCCAGTACTTTCCAGGAGCCAGGCGCCCCCCACCCTCCCGCCCAGCCATCCCCGTCTCTTGGCCCCAGGCTTGCGTGTCCAGCTGCTTGTGAGGCCTCCCACCAGCCTGCGTGAGGGACGCTCAGACTCCGTGTGTGTGAGCGTGAACGTCTGCCCCTCCCCCTCCTCCCACTTGACAGCCCCTCCCTCCCTCCCTCCCTCCAGTCATGGAGTCACCCTTGGGTCTGACCGTCCCTGCATGCTTCCCTCTCGTCCAAGTATGTGCACAGCCCCTCTGTAACCTCTCTTCTTCTGCTCCTCCATCCTGACCCAAGACGCCACCTGCTGAGACTGGGTACAGACCAGCCTCCTGTCCGGCCTCCCCGCCTCCCCCCGGGCCCCCTTCAGTCTGTCGTCAGCTTGGCAGCCGGCATCAGGCCATGTCACGCCCGTCAAAGGCCCCAGTGGCCCTCAGGTCGCTCAGCCTCCTGGTCCGTCCCCCCTGGCCGCACCTGATGGGCCTCCTCTCTGCTCACCTGCTCCCGCCTCAGGGCCTGTGCTGTCTCCTCCCCTCTCCGCCTCGAGCGCTCCTCCCCCAAGTGTCTACATGGGTTTGGGTCGAGTGCCCTCTCTTAGTGAGGATGGTGCCTCGTGCAGTGTCGAAGATGGCGCTTTGCTTGAGCTCCGGTCCCCTGGGGCCACGTGGGGGGGTCCGCAGGTGCGAGCATGGGGGTGGGAGGGACATGAGTCTGCTTAGCTCCCGTCTGCTTCTCACGGGCCAGGCCCGGGGAGCTGACTCCCTCACAGGCGTCCAGCCCTTTGCTGCTCATTCCGTGGGATGTGTTCACCGTGTCGGAACGTGCAGGGCCCGGGCACAGGTGGGGTGGGCGGGGAGGCAGGGGCAGGAGATGGGCCAGGACGCCGGAGCGGTGGGCGGCCCACCCCCTCCCCCAGCACCGCCTAGCGCTCTCCGCTGTTCCCTTGGGACGCGGAGCCTGACACACTCAGGAGCTTTATTTATTCCTGCGTTTAGTGTCTCCTCTGCACTCGGAGGAAAGCTCAAGAGGCCAGAATTCCTGCTGCTCTCTCTCCGCTGCTCTGTCGGCGAGGCCGGTGCCGGCTCCGTCCTGGGCCCCAGTAAATATTTGTTGAATGAGAAATAAAAGAGGATTCTGTTTCATCGACCCAGAGAAGAGCCTCTCTGAGCCGCTGTTCTAATGCCGCAGGATTACACTTCTCTCTCCGGGTCTTACACTGTTTCTTGATTCTGTGCAGTGGATCACGCTTCACTGCGGACGCGGGGTATCGGGCTCCACGTTACAGACCTGGACACAGAGCGCACAAGGCTTCCCCGGGTCCAGGCGCCGGGACGTGAGTGTTTAAAGCAAGCCATTGTGGAACACGTAAGTGTGCGCGTGTGGGGGGGGGAGCTGTCTGGGCGGGTCGACGCCCCGCTGGTGATGCTGGGCTGGAGGGCGGCTCTAACGTGTTACGTCATGGACTTCTTTACAGACCTCTGGACGGCCCGGCTCTTTTTTAACAAGCACGCATTACTTCTAGATTCCATTTAAAATTTTTTTGAAATTAAAAAAAATTACAAGTCCAGTTGAGGATCTGGAAAACTGACCCCCAGTCAGTCCCGGCGAGGCCCCTGGGGTCAGAGGCTGCGGAGGAGCCCTGGGCGTCCCCGGGAGAGGCCATCTAGGGCCAGACTTATGGATCCTTCTGGAAAGGGCGTCTCAGACGCCAGCTTGATTTCCGGTTTGCACGGCCAGCGGCTGGCGCCTCCCCACTCTGCCTGTGGCTCCTGCTGTTGACACCCAGCTGGACCCTTGAACTTGGACAGTCAGGACTCCCGCTCGAGGTAGAGCAGGTGCGACCTCGGACCAGTCACTTCGCTCATTCATTTGTTCCCTTGATCATCATTCCCTGAGCCTCGGGTGTGATGGCAGGACATGGCTGTGGCCCTCAGGGAGCTCATGGGCTCGGGGGAGACAGGTGCACCCCGGGTCACGCTAAGAGCTGGTCAGTCCATGCTTGTCTCCCACAGGTGGGCCATGTGTGGGCACTGCTCCAGAGGGAGGGACCCCGAGTCCCAGGTGGGCTTCCTGGAGGAGATGGCCCCTGAGCTGAGTCAGGCATAGCCAGGCAGGTGGGGGAGGAGGGGGG
>NC_043700.1:190585483-190586578 GCF_006229205.1 Suricata suricatta
CGCTGGCAGCCGCGCGCCTGAGAACGGGGGATGAGTTCTTCCGGGTGCTCTTCTCCGGTCCGCCTGCAATCCGCGTTCCGTCAGAGCCAAGGCTGGGGAGAACGTGCGCCGTGCTCCCGGACAGAGACCGTGTCCCCCGCTCCGGCAGGTGCGCCCTGACGCTCCTGCTCCCCGTGGGCAGGGGGACCCGCGGGCCGCTCCTGGGAGCCTGTCTGCAGCGGTCCACGCGGGGACAGCCCAGGGCGTGGGACCGTGTCCATGCGGGGGACGGGGGGGAGCAGCCGTGTCCCCACAACAGGACCCCGGGCAGCCTGTTGTGACGGGAACCCGGGCTTGACAACAGAGGCCGAGTGAAAGCAGCCAGACGCTGGGGTTGGAACTCACTTCTGTGATCCTCTGACGACAGGCCAAGACGGGCTCTGGGTTTGGACTCGAGGTGGGTCCCATGGTGACATCACGGTCGGGTGCCCTTGGGGCGTCATCAGGGAGGGCACGGGGTGGGGGTGGGGCCTTCGGGGGCCCGCCCTGTTCTCCTGCCGGTGGCTCCGGTACTTCTGTTTCCCATGGTCTTGTGTCCGCGGGTTACACCGTGTTGTGGATCCGCTTCTGTCCCCTGCTGCTTCATGTACTGGAGCCTCAGCCCCTGGGCCCTTGGAGCGTGACCTCCTTCAGAAATAGGGTCGCACCCCGGGAAGAAGACAGGGGTCCCCAGAGATGCCAGCTAGCCTGGCGCCGGGGGGTGGGGGGCCGGGGGCAGCCTCTGCCTCACAGCCCCACAGAAGCAGGCAGCCTGCCGCCCGCCACCTTGTTCCGGAACCTCTAGCCTCCAGAGCTGCTGGACAGTCGAGTTCTGGTTCCGGCCCTCGGTGACACTTTGTCACGGCCTCTCTAGACAACCAATAAACTTGTAACAGAAAAGGAAAAAAAGAAAAGGAAGCCTTGCACTCAGGTCTTGGGCCACGGTCCTTCCGATCTAGGTCATGGCAGACAAGGGGACCCACACCCCAACCCAGGTCCCCCGTGTCATTCTCTCTGCCACCTGTTTTGGTCGGCGAAGCCCTGAAGAGATCTCTGTCCCCCGCAAAAGGGCTGCGG
>NC_043700.1:190586678-190591174 GCF_006229205.1 Suricata suricatta
GGGCGGGACGGGGTGTGTGCAGGTGCCCGGCAAGGGTGGTGGGCGTGCCCCGAGGCCACGCAGGTGGTGGAGGCCATCCCTCCAGGCGGAGCAAGGCCCAGACTCACACTAGAAAGAAGGGGGTGTCTCGGTCAGCGGGTCGGCTCGGGGCATCGTGACAAAGTGACACAGAGCCGGGGCTCAAGGAGCAGACAATTCCTCATCACAGAGCTCCCTGCTGGGGAGCCACAGGCCTCCTTGCTGTGTCCGCATGTGGTGAAGACAGAAGCAAGTGTTGGAAGGGCATGGACCCCGCCCCGGGGTCCCCGCTCTCCCACCCTCAGGACCTGGTCATCCCCTACAGGCCCCGCCTCCACAGACCACCACCCTGGGGGCAGGGCTTCCGCCTAAGAACCTGGGGGACCATGACTCAGTCCCTGACAGGGGGAGACAGCTGACTTCTGGCCCCTCCGTCTCCAGCAGAGCCCGTGAACCCCGCTGTCTCGTGTGTGTGAAGTGTGCAGATTTCACCAAACGGGATCAGACGCTGGGAACCCCCCCATCCTCCCGCTTCCTCCACCTGTTGCCCCGCTGGTCTGGAGCCCGGCTGCGGGGAATCCTCCGCCACCGGAGACCCAGTGCTTCCGAGAGGATAAAACGCCCTCTAAACGCACGTTATTGTTGATTTTATGACAGGCATCAGAGCAAAACCACCGGTTCAAAAGAGCTAATTTAGTTAGATCAGGCGTAAGTGCTGCTTGAGTTGAAACTCATTCTCCTTTGCCGTGTTTTCTTTTGGGCATAAATCAAGAGAAGGGCTTGAAAAATATTTTTAGTATGAATGGATTTCAGTCGTCCGGGCCGTCGCCTCTCAGCGCACTCACCGCCCAGGACCTCCACCCCTTCTCCACACTCCGCTTGCCCGCAGCCCCGCCTCCCTCCCTCCACTCAAACCACATCTGACTCCATCGGTTCCTACAGGGAGCAGAGAACACCACTGCCCACCCGTGTGCAGACGCACGCTGCGTGGACCTGTGGACCTGGGGTGCTCTCCTGGTTACACGCGGGGGCTCCTCGGACTCCCCTCTCCGCTCGCGAGTGCCTCCCCAGGATGCCCCCCACCCCTGCTGTACACACAACTCCCAAGTTCTCCTGTGAAAGTTAAACATTCCCAGGAGGCCAGCCATCGTGGACCATGAGGCACTCACTTGAGCCCGGGGCAGGGGGTGGGGGGCATTGCTCAGCCATCCGGCTCAGCCCCGCTGAGCCTGCTCTCCGGTGGGGGCTCCGGCAGAACCCCCCCCACCAGCGTCACCCGTGGGCCGGACCCGGCAGCCACGGCAGCCGAAGAAGGTGATGGATGTCCATTAAGTGCAAAAACAAAATTTGGCAAAATGCACATCACATAAAAATTACCACCTTCACCAGCTTAAGCTTCTAGTTCAACGGCATCAAGTTCATTTACGTCATGCATCTGTCACCCCGCGCATCTGCAGAGCGCTTTGTCCTGCAGAACGGAAGCTTTGTCCCCTGTTCCCCCCCCCCCCCCCCGGCCCCTGACACCCACCGCTCGACTTTCTGTCTCTGAGTTTGACAACTCTGGACTCGCAGGATTTGTCCTTTGATGCCTGGCTTATTTTCCCAGGGGCACCGTATCCTCCGGGCCCGGCCGTGTCCTCGTGCGTGTCAGAATTCCTGTCCTTTTAAAGGCCGAGTGGCACTCCATTGGGTGGCTTTTCCACATTCCATGTACCCATCCGTCCCTCGATGGCCCCTCGGTCCGTTATGGCTCCACACGTTGGCTGTGCTCCCCGTGGACCCCTCAGTTCTTGCTGGGTCCCACAACGGCCTATCGGGTGCGGGGGGGTGTCAGGAGGATCAGTCGGGGTTTTGATCCCGTTGAGGGGGCCGGCACCCAGCACTGCCCGGTCCGGACTCGCCACGCCCTCTCCTCCTCTTGGGGCTCCCAGGGGGCTGTACCCCCTCACTGCCATGACGTGCATGCCCAGCACTGGGATGCGGGGCTCCTGTCCATGCTGGGGTGCTACGCGCCTCTCAGAGTCAACGCCCTGTGGGATCTTCTTACCCTTGAACCCAGTGTGCGGGGCTCCTGAGGTCCCGGGCTCACCCGTCCACGCGGCCCAGTCACCTGCCTGCGCCCTAACTGGAGGGAGGTGACTAAGGGGGGGCTGGACAGAGCGGAGTTTCCTTCACCTTGGACGCTGCAGGGAGTGTGAGGCTCCTGGGGAGAGAACGGGGGACACGTTCAGTGCCTCCTTCAGAACCCCCTGGCGGGTAGGAGAGTGACCAGCAGTCCAGACCTCTCTGTTCTAAGCGTGGATGGTGGCCCCTGACGCAGAGCTGCGGGGCGTGGGTGGGCCGGTGGCCGGAGGAGGGAGGGGGGCTGGCAGACGTGGCTGGGTTCCAGGCAGTTAGGGGGGAGCAAGGAGAGAGGGGTGGCCTGTGGGGAGGGGAGGGTGGCTGTGCAGAGCGGAATAATGGCCTCCAAAGGTGTCCTCACCCTAGTCCCAGACCCCGTCGGTTCTGTGACTGCGACGCCTCATCAGGGAAGGGGCTCTGCTGGAGGGAAGAAGTTGGGGTCTGAAGTGGCCGAGACTCTCCCGGATTCCCCGGTGTGGCCACCCGGGGGGCGACAGGGGGGCCCTGGAGGGAGGCTCGAGGTCAAAGCCGAGGACGGGCGGGAAGACCGGCCCTGCTGGCGGTGAGGCCCCCCCAAGGGCTCCTCTCCAGAGCTCTCAGAAGGGGCTCCCCGCCCCCAGCCCGTTGGTGTGGACGTCTGGCCTCCATAAGTGAGAGACAATGAGTTGTTTTAAGCCTCCCGGCTCGGACCATGTGCACAGCGGCCCCTCACCACGGCCGTCCTGTCTGAACGTGGGGCCCCCTCACTTGTCAGGCGCGCGTTGGCCGGTGTCCCTCTGATGGCAGGACCCTTCCCGAGTCAGGCAAACGTCACGGGAACGGCCGGGGAAGCTGTCCCTGTGCACGGCGTGTCCTGGAGAGAGTTCCCCGTGTGCTTGGGGAGAGGGCGTGTCCCGAAGTCGCCGGGTCCCTTGCGCTGCATGGTCCGTAGTGTCCTCCAGCCTTCTGCATCTTTGGGGACGTAGGACGTCACCAGGCACCGGAAGTGACGCACCACGGCTTCTGCCGCTGTGGTTGGATTGTCTGCTTCTCCTTTTAATTCTGTTGGTTTTTGATGCTGGTATTTCAGCTCTGGTAGGAGTGGGGTGTGTGTCTATGATTTTTATAGTTTCCCAACATGACCCCTCTTTCCCTGGAAAAGTCCCTCTTTGCCTCTAGGAATAGGTCCTGTCGTAACATTCACTTTGTCTGACGCTGGGGGTCACTCCCGGCTCTCCGACGGTGACCGTGTTCCCAGGGCATCGTTTGTCCGTCCCGTCACTTCCAGCCTGCTCGGGTCTCGGAATCTGAGAGTTGTGTCTCGTAGATGGTGCGTCATCTCTGCCCAGTCTGACCATCGCTGCCTTTTGATCTGAGTGTTTAGACTATTCACATTTAATGACAAGTTGAATTAGTTAAATTAATTTATCTTCGTTAATTAAATTAAAATTTCTATCACACAATATTGACGTTTTCCATTGGACTGCTTCCCCCACGCCTCCTGGGTTTTGGGTGTTGTTTTGCCTTGTTCTTCTGATTCTCTTTCACTGGTTTCCTCTGTGTTAATTAATGTTTTTAGTGTCCCTTTTTAATTCTCCCCTTTAAAAAAAGTATACTGTGAACTATTTTCTTAGTGGTTATCCTAGGGACTGCAAAAGTGCTTTCTAGCTTGTTTAAATCCACTTCAGACTAACACTAGCTTCCTTTATTTTAGAGGCGGGAAGGGTCGAGAGAGAGGGGGGGGCGGGGGAAGAGAGAATTTCAAGTAGGTTCCGCCCTCAGTGCAGAGCTCCATGTGGGGCTCGATCTCAGGACTGTGAGATCATGACCTGAGCTGAAATCAAGAGTTGGGTGCTTAACCGACTGAGCCTCCCAGGCGCCCCCAAACTAGCTTCCTTCTGGTCACATGGGGAAGGTGTGTTCCCTTCTTCCCTCCTCTTCATGCTATAGTTGCCATATATCTGTGTCTCTTAATGTTATAAACCAAATGATACAGTGTTACAATGACACTTATGTCTTTTATTTATTTATTTATTTAATGATCATTTTTATTTTTGGGAGAGAGAGAGACAGGCTGCAAGTGGGGGAGGGACAGAGAGAGAGACACACAGATTCTGAAGCAGCTCCAGGCCCTGAGCCATCAGCACAGAGCCTGATGCAGGGCTCAATCTCACGAATGGTGAGACCATGACCTGAGCCGAAGTCAGACATTCAACCCACGGAGCCACCCAGGTGCCCCTGGACTGCTTATGTCTTGTAAAGAATTGAAAAATAAGAAAAATGTATTTATAGAGTATTTTATATTAACTTTCATATTTACCATTTCTGCTTTATTTCTTCTGGTGGATTTAAGTTATCATCTGGTGCCGGTTGGTTTC
>NC_043700.1:190591274-190593805 GCF_006229205.1 Suricata suricatta
TGGGTTCTTCTGCTTTGCCAAGTCTGCAGTTGAGCCTCTCCAGTGAACTTTCCTCACTATTGCATCTTTAACTCCAGAGTTTCCATTTGATACGTTATTTCTTTGCCCTTTTTGTTGATTTATTATTGTCAAACTTTCCTTTAATTCTTTGGCTCTACTTACATACCTGTGTATATTATACATGCACATATACATCTGTTTACATATACATTTAGTATATATACCTATAGCACACACACACACACATATATCAACTGCGTTTGAAATCTTTCACTATCAAATCCAACTTCTGGGCACCTCTGGAGACTGAAGACTGCTCTTTTTTTGGTCCCCTGACCTTAGGTAATATTTTCCTGTTTCTTTGGATTTCTCAGGTGTTTTTTTGTTTTTGTTTTTTTTTTGGTTAAAAACTGGGCATTTTAGGAGCACCTGGGTGGCTCAGTCAGTTAAGTATCTGACTTCGTCTCTGGTCATGATCTCACAGTTTGTGAGTTCGAGCCCCTCTGTGCTGTCAGCACAGAGCCTGCTTCAGATCGTCTGCCCCCTCTCTCTCTGCCCCTCCCCTGCTCTCTCTTTCTCTCTCAAAAGAAAAAAATAAACAATTTTTTAAAAAGCTAAAAAAAACCCTGGACATTTTAGCAATACTTTGCCTTAACTCTGTATTTTTCTTTTCTTTTAAAAAATTTTTAAAATATTTATGTTTGAGAGGGGGAAGGGGCAGAGAGAGGGAGACACAGAATTGGAAGCAGCTCCAGGCTCTGAGCTGACAGCACAGAACCCGACACGGGGCTCGAACCCACGAACCGTGAGATCATGACCTGAGCCGAAGTCGACTGAGCCCCCCAGGCGCCCCTGGATTTTTATTTTCTTCCACAGGTCATTTCTGATTTTCACTTATTCATTTGTTTGTTTTTTGAAAGTCACTTACCTGCGCTAAAGCTTTGAAATTTGTCTCCCTTGCTGTGTGTAGCTACTGGTATTGTTGTTTTTAAACTTAGGGCTTTTGAGCCCGCGTCCGCCTAACTTAGAGATCAGCCGGTATTTGATCAGAGGTCCCTCCCAAGCCCCACGAGTGAGGAGACCTTCTATCGTCTATCAAAGACCTTTGAGTGGGTAGAGGAACACGTTCAAAATTTTGGCATTTTCAAGTCTGCCCCGCTGTGGCTTTTCACCGGGCTGTTCGTATCTCCTATGTCTGTACACGTGGCCTCAGGGTCCGTTAGAAGCCTGCGGCTGTCTTGGGTCCTTCCAGAGGCACACAGCCTCCGCCGCTGCCCCAACCCGAGCGAGTCCCTTTAGCCCTGGCGTTGCAGGGGCTGTGCCCACGGCCGCGCTCCCCCAGAGTCTTGAGCCTCCCGCTGGGAGGGGGCTGTGGGAGGAGCCTGGCGCTCCCTGCTCCCACCTGAAATGCAGCCGTTTTCAAGCATGAGGGCTTCTCAGACGGTTGCCTGCTCTTGGATGATTTCTAGCATGTGGAAATGGCTGTTTTTGTCCATTTGTGCGGTCTTATAATGGAGTTTTGGAAAGAGCCTTTGCCAATCTCCTCACCTGGCCGCGAGTCCAAGTTCTGCCTCCCTGGAGGGTGTTCGTGACTGGAAACACCGGGCAGCGCTGGAGGTTGGAGGGATGGGGTGGGGGGAAGTCGCTGAATATGCAGGTGTGAAGGTTGGTTGGGGCGGATGAGACTTCATTTAGCAGGAGGAAAATGGCGGTGCCCATGGGGAAAGGGATTTTCCTAAGTTCTTGGAGCTCAGTCCGTGGAAGGCTGACGTTGGAATCTGGTCCTCCTGACTCCCAGCCCAGTGCTCTTTCCCTTCTGCCAAATTGCTTCAGCGGTTGTCATTTAGAAATCTGAATCCCTAGGAGTTTTCAGTGTGACAGAGCCATCTGTCTCCCTCCTTCCTTCCTTCCATCCATCATCCACCCATTCATCCCCCATCCTCCATCCCTCTTCTTCCTTCCTTCCATCCATCATCCATTCATTCATCTTCTTCCTTCCCTCCCTCCCTCCTTCCCTCCCTCCCTCTCTCCATCCTTCTGTCTTTCCTTTGGTGCATCCGTCCATCCATCCATCCAGTACTTATTAAATGCCTACTGTGTGCCCAGCACTGTCCTCTGCCCTGAGGGTAGGTAGAGAATAGAAGCTGATGTGGCCCCAGTGTCACGACCCTCAGAGCCTCAGAGCGGGGGCACCGACGTCAGGAAGGACCTTGCCACACCCACTTTGGAGAAGCGTCCCTCACTTCTCTGCTAGTCTTCATCAAGGCAGGACCCCTTTCCAGGGAAAACAATGGGTTTTAATTAACTTCCGTACTGAAATCCTTCAAACCATGGTTTTGATCAAATATAATTTGTGGAAAACTTTATTTATGGAAAAGTTTTAAGTGTGTAAAGCATTTACATTAAAAAAAATCAGTTGTCATATTCAGTAGTTGGTAGCAAAAATTTTCATTTCTGGGATGAATCTCAAAGGCTAGCATACCGTGAGTTCTCTTTCAAAATATTTATTAAAACGGAAGGTTCTGGAAACT
>NC_043700.1:190593905-190599599 GCF_006229205.1 Suricata suricatta
CGCCGGCCGCGCCAGGCCCGGGCAGAGGTGTCGGTAGCCCTCTCCTCCCTTCCTTCGTCCTCCCCGGCGCCTTCCCTCCGCTGTGCCGGCCCGCCCGCCCTTCCTCCCTGAACTTCCACAGCGCCTGCTCGGGGCCAGCCGTGGTTCCAGGCACCGCGGGCACAGGGGTGGACAACAGCCCGCGGCCCAGCCAGGGAGACAGACCTCACCCATGCCACGGCTTGGACGGACTGAAGTGGTGAGGCGGTCTCCTGCAGGGGCCTCTGAGGCGGTGACAGCATAGACAGAACCTAGGGAACTTTCTTGGCTCTGCAAAGGCCCTGTGGCTGCCGGGGCCCCACCTCCTCCTGGGCAGCCACGCCTGTGCCTGAGGCTTCCCGACTTGCAGGCAGGGCAAGTCCGTGTTCCATGCCCAGGGAGGCAGGGTGGCCCAGGAGCCACCAAGGAAGCAGCCGCTGAACCTGAGGACAGGCACCTGAGTGTGGAAGCACTTAGAGGAGGTGTGGGGGGCGAGGTCCCATCCAGGGCACAGCCTGGCTGGCGGAAGCAAAGAGTGGGGAAACTGAGGCGCAGCGCACTGGGAGTTGGCTCCCAAGGTCATGGGCTGCTTTAGACAGATTGTAGCTGTCCAACCTCCCCTGAGTACCCACCATGCGCTCCCCCGAGGCCTCAGGGAAAATAAGGAGGCCAGAGCTGGTGAGGTTTGCAGCCTCTGCAGGGCCAGGGGCCAGCCTGCCTCCATCTGGCCCCCAGAGGCCTTGGCATCAGGTGAAAATCCTCAGGCTCGAGGTCTCTGTCACACTTGCCTCCCAGCTGGGTCTCTTGACCTGGGAGGGGTGGAGGGAGAGACAGAGAGGGAGGAAGAGAGAGAGCCTAATGGGGCAGAGGAGCAAAGCCCCCCACATTTGGGAGAGAGAGAGAGAGTGCAGGTTCCCTCTGGTCCCCAAGAGAAGCACCAGCACGCTGTCTTCTGCTGACTCACTCCGCCCCCCAGGCCGAAGTCATAACCAAAAACAGATAGCGTCCCCGGGTCTCCCGCTGTGTGTGTGCCCAGGCTGGAGGGGGGTGGGGAGGACGCAGGGATGGCCGGATGTCTAAGAAGTCCCCCCCTTGGATTGCGCCCTCGCGCCCCCCCCCCATGGTGTAAATTCCCAGCCTGTCAGATCCTAAATCTCGGGCTCAGGCCCCGGGCCGGGGAGGGGAGCCTTCAGCTGTGGGGATGCGAGGTCTCGCACAGGGAGCAGAGAAGAGCAGAACGGCATCAGTGCAGGGCTGAGGGCAGCGAGACAGGCCAACAGGGACCCAGAAAGAGCCCCGCAAACAGCACGCTGCCCACGGTGGCCAGCAGGGGACACAGGGTGGCAGTCAAGAAGAGGTGGGTTGGGTCCTCGGTTAGAGCCCTTCCCTGACCCTGACCTCCACTCCCCTCCCTGGCTGAAAGTGAAGGCGGGCCGCACAGGCTCTAAGCTCTCCCCCCACCCCATCTGTCTGCTTGTTTAAATGAGAGAGCGCCCCTAAGCATTGTCCTCAAGAAAAGTTGACTGTGACAAATGACTGACCACCTACTCCGAGCCGGAGACTGTCCCAGGGGCCTGGGGCATCCTGGAGAAGAAGGTGGGCGGTGGGAGGGACCCGCTCTGAGGACAAAGGTCCCCGTTGCAGGTTGCTGTATGTAATTCCCAGAAGCAGGCTCTAGGGGGCACTTGATGGTCCCCTTCCCACAGCGACTGCCAAGTTCACCAAGGAACAGGTGAGGAAACAGACTCAGGGCAGTGATTGCCAAGTTCACCAAGCCAGTGCGGGTCAGGGGCCAGATTCCAGCCCAGGCTTTCTGGCCCCAAGGCGGCCTTCTTTCCACCATCCCGAGTTACTTGTGGTCTGTGTGCCGGGTTCATGGGCACGTTACTGCTCAGAGCCACAGACAGAGCCTCTCAGCCAGGGCCCATCAGAGCTGCCACCCAGGCTCACACTGAGGCCCACATTATTGGTGACGTAAGTCCTCAAGTAAGTGGAGGTGGGGGGCCCATGCCTGGAATACAGGCAGCGGGGGGGTGGGGCGCGGATGCCTCGTATCTGTGCTTTTCCAGAACAGTCAGCTGGCCGTCTCTGCCCCGATAAGGCTGCATGGCTCTCAGAAGAGCAGGACTGATTCATCCCCTCTCTGAATCCACAGCTCAGAGACCTGGTGACTCCCGAGGTCACTCGGCTCACGAACATTGCCGGACACGGGGACACGGTGGGAGAGGACACAGACAGATGCCCGCAGCGGTGGAGGGCCCCTGTCCCACCACGGACCAGCAGGCCCAGGGGAAAGTACTAAGTATCCGGGAGAAAGCGGGGCAGTCACCACACGGAGATGGAGGGGTCACTATGGCGCTGGGTGACTGTGAGTGGGGAATGAGCCACCGGGGGCAAGGTGGGAAGAGCTGTGGGGGAAGCGGGGTCAGAGCCTGCAAGCCACCAGCCCCGCTCAGGGGAGGAAGGAGCCAGCCTGACTTATATTCACACACTGGCACAAAGTCGCTGGGGGGTTCCAGCGGGGGGGGGGTAAGACCAGGTCCTTTGAGAGCCACCTGTCCCACTGCCGTGAGAACAGTACAGGAAGCCGCCTGTCCAGAGTCGAGACAGGCCTTGGTGGCCGGGCCCCGGGAAGGCAGCAGGGGACTTGGCGAGGGAACCCCACACCCAGCACCTGCTGTGTCCCACACTCACCCTCCTTAGTGACCAAGTCAGGGACCCCCGGGGCTTGTGTGCAGAACATGGGGACGTGCAGAAAGGAAGGGCGGCCGGTTGCAGTCAGGCTCCCTCTCTGACATCCCAATGGACAGAAGTCTCAGGAGATCACAGGGTCAAGATCTGCGGCGCCCACAAGGTGGCCGTGGGTTCAGCTGGCGGGGATGGTGACGAAGGCACCACAGGGCAGATGCGTGGGTCCAGCATCCGCGCTCCCGTTGCAGGGAGTGATAGTAAACCTGCTCCGGGTTTGTAGCACCTGGTTACTCACAACAGGGACACCCTGAGACAGGGAGGCAGCCCCCACCCGCCGTCTCCCTCAGCGCCTCCTCGTTCCCAGCTCCGTGCAGGGCACAGGGCTCCAGACCCGATGGCGCTCATGGGAGGGGAGAGGCGCACAGGCTCAGAGACGTGGGGGTGGGTGCCTCAGAGAGAGCTGCCTGCCCCCCCCCCGGGAAGGGGAGCACCGTCGGGGCAGGTGCCTCAGAGAGAGCTGCCTGCCCCCCCCCCCCCGGGAAGGGGAGCACCATCGGGGCTGAGGGAAGATGGCTGCTCTTCAGCTGATCCTTCAGGAAACAGTAACACGATCAAGATGATGAGTTGTTGAGCCTACTCTGGCGGGGCCTTGTTCTAGAAGGAAGACCTCGTTGGCCCTCCCATCTATCCAGGACCCACAGAGCGGGGATGCTCTTCTCCCCAGCCTGAAGAGGAAGAGGGTGAAGGCACACGGGGTTCAGGACGCCAGCGGGGTGTCCTAGCCGAGATGCCCCCCCCTTTCCGTGTCGCCAGCACCTCCCCACCCCGTGCTGCTCCTCGTGTGGTCCCCGGGCCGGCGGCATCCGCGCCACCGGGGATGGTTAGAGATGCCGGTTCCCGGACCGCACTGCAGATCCGCCGCGCCGGACCCTCTGGGACGCGGGGTCGGTGCTTTAATGTGCCCCGCGGTGGTTCTGACGTGTCCCCAAGTTTGAGAGGCCCCGTGCTAAGCCAGCGGTTCAAGGCCTCTCCACGTGAGAGCCACACGGGGAACTTTAGACGGATGCCCGGGTCCCTGGACCTGTGTGTGGCGGGAGCCTGCTCTTCAGCCCTCCCGAAGCTCTCCAGGCAGTTTGCAGTGTGGCCAACGTGAGCCACTGACCTGGCACTGCTGTTTGTAAGGATTCATGAAGGGATGGATGCCAAGCGCCTGGCACACGGTTGGACCTACTAAACGGTGCTTTTCCTGAGGTGAGTGGGGGCCCCACTGAGCCCCAGTCCCAGCCTTTTAGCTTCAAGATCCGGACTGGCTTCCTCCCTCCTCCTGCTCCCAGTTCAAAAAGGAGAACAGCAAACTGTAAGAGACTCTTAAATACAGAGAACAAACTGAGGGGGGGAGGGGGAGGGGGAGGGGCATTGAGGGGGGAGGGGCATTGAGGGGGGCACTTGCTGGGACAAGCCCTGGGTGTTGTAAGTGAGTGATAAATCACAGGAATCTACCCCCAAAGCCAAGAGCACACTTTACACACTGTAGTTAGCCAATTTGACAATAAATTATATTTAAAAAAAAAAAAGAGGAGAAAGGCTTCTTCTCTCCAAGTTTCACTCAGACCACTCACTCATTAAAAGACTCAGGCTTTTTTAAACTATTGAAGGTTTCTAGTGATAATACTTTAATGTATCTTTACACACGCGACAGAGCCCAGCTTGCACGCCTACCCGCACGGGCAGGACGCAGAGCCGGTCAGGGAACCCACGAGCGATGCTTGGGGACCAGCAGGAGGAAGACTGAGGAGATGGCTGTTGGGGTGCTGGGCTCTACAGAGGGGAGCCCCTCCCCTGCACTGTGGCCCCCGCCCGGCCTGGCCTCCAGCAAAACTAGGAAGTCTGCACCTGCTTGGTGGGGGGAGGGGAAGCCGGGGGAGGGGGGGAGCTCCCAGGTGCAGGGCTGCCAAGTGAGGAGAGGAAGCTGCAGGGGTAGGGGAGCTGCCAGGTCAGGAAGGGGGGGACCCGCTGGGGACGGGGACCTGGGGGGGGGCGGGGGAGCTGCCACATGGTGGGGAGGGGCTGCGGTGCCTTGCAGAGAAGCCTAATGACTTTCAGCCAATGACAAGGTGCAGGGGTGCTGGATTTCAGGAGAGATCGAGCGATCCCACCATCAGGTTGTCAAGGACGGCTGGCCGGGGCCGTAACTCAGGCGGGGAACAGAAGTCTGGCCGGGAGACTGAAGGGAAAGGAGTCCAGATGGAGAAGGAAGAAAAGCGCCACAGGGAGACAGGGGTCTGGCTGCTCCCATCCCAACAGGGAAGGGGGACAGAGGGGGACGTTGGCAGTTCTTTGGGGGGGGTTGTGGGGGGATGCCTTTTGGTGGAGGCAGGGATCTCTTTGCCGGGGGCACCACCGCTGTGAACCAGCCAAACCCCTGATGTGTGAGCGGCCAAGCCAGCAGGAGGCCAGAGCCCGACAGAGACCAGGGATGACATCGGGCTCCTCTTTCCTGTAGATAATGCAGTGCGACAGGTGGGTTTCCTTCTTCCGTTCATCAAGGGTTTGCTGAGCACCTACTATGCACCTGGCTCCAGCCCCAGGGAGACGGCAGGAAACAGCAGACCGTGCCTGGAGGGTAAACAGGTGGTGAGAACAGACCCTCCTGGCAGAGGGAGCAGCGTGGGTAACGACCTGGGGAGGGAGGTACGGGGGGGGGGGGCATTGGAGGATCTGACAAAGGCCTTCAGGGTGCCAGGGCGCAGGGCAGGGGGCAGGGGCAATGAGAGCAGGGCCTTCCTGGTCCCTTCGTGGGGACCAGGTGATGAGCAGAACCAGGGACTGGCCTCAGGGAGGTCAGCCAGAGTGCCAGGGGCAGGCAGGTCACAGACACTGCGGTGTGGCCACCAAGATGGTGATGTTTCCTGGCGCCCGCAGGGCCAGCTCTACCCCCGGGGACACTCTGCAGCATCACCCTGCCGTCCCCGGACCTGACTGGGG
>NC_043700.1:190599699-190618461 GCF_006229205.1 Suricata suricatta
CCAGGGGCGCCGGGCGCGGGCGGCGCCCGGGGCCGGAGCGGCTTCTCGGGCGCAGGTCTCGCTCATCAGCACGTCGTTCGTGCTCAAGGGGGACGCGACGCACAACCAGGCGATGGTGCACTGGACGGGCGAGAACAGCAGCGTAAGTGACCTCCGCGCGCCCCCCGCGGCCCCGGCCCCGGACGCCTGGAGCCCGCACTTCCGGACCGCCGCGCGGTTAGCCCGGGCGTTCTCGGCGACTTGGGACGCGAGTCACCTCCGCGGCGGCGCCCCTGCCGGACTCTGGCCACCGGTTCCTTGGGGGGAGAGGTCCCCAGATATGTGAGCGCCCCGCCGGACGGATTTCCAGGACCCCGAGCCGTCTCGGAGGCGCCCCCACTAGCTTCCAGATCCCAGGGTACGCGGGAGGCGGTGCCTTCGGAGGCTTCGGGACCCTGGTCACCTCGGGTGCCTCCTGGTCCTTTAGGACCCTCAACTCGGTGTTGCGCCTCGACCGCTCCAAGACTCCGCCCGGTCCGGTCGCGTTCTGGGATTTTGGCCGCGGGACGCCCTCCACCCTGGTGTCCCCGGGACCTCGCTCCAGGTCTTTCCTGGCGCTCGCTCCGCGGGCTCCAGGGTTCCCCCGGTTAGCTCGGCGTCCGATTCTGGGACCTCCCACCTTCCCGATTCCCCTAACGTGACCCGGGGCTGCCCCTGGAAGGGCAGAGATCTGCGTGCCCAGGGAGTTGGGCGCCGCGCGGCGCTCGGCACCCGCGCCCGCGAACTCCCTGTCCTCCCTGCGCCTTCCCTGCCGCTCTGGAAGTTGGGCTTCCCCTGCCTAGCCACATCTGTCGGGGTCCTCGCGGCCGCCGACTTCCTCCAGCGCTGCGGTTCCGACCCCTCCGGGTGGCGTCCAGTCCTTTTCGTGTGTGCGGTCCGCGCGGGGCTGTGGGGGTGCCCTCATATTCTTCCCCGCGGGCCGCCTTGGCCTGGGCAGATGACCAGTGGTCCCGCGTGGGTCACCTCCCAGCAGCCCTCCTGGATCAGCGTGCAGAGAGGTGGCAGCTGTTGGCCGGGCGTGGGAGGGGGGCGGCACCTGGGTGTGGGGGCGGAGGTGGGACCCTCCGCTTGCTCCCTCGCACCGCGGTTCACTCCGGTCCCTCCGGTGGCTGACTCCCGCTCTCTTGACCACTGTTGCTCTCCAAAGTTCTGGGGAGGCAGCTCTGGGCCAGGGCCCCCGCACGCTTTAGGAGCGGAGGGGTGGATCTGTGTGCCTCCCTATCCAGGAGGGGGTGTACCAAGGGCTGGGGGGCACTTTCACCCCCTGCTTTGCTGCACAGGCAAAGGCACCTGGACTCTAGTCCCCCTCCGGTCAGTCTAGAAGCTTTGGGTGGGGGGGTGAGGGGGGGTTGAGTTACTCCCTGGGCACCAGCAGGGGGCGCTCAGGGTGCCGCCTGAATGGGGGTGGGGGCAGGTGCTCCCTAGAAGAGCCCTGGCAGGGCGTCCCCATCTGAATCTTGACAGGTCCCTGGTGACCAAACTTTGTCCCCTGTGCTGCAAGCTGCAACTTAGGGACTGACCGGGAACCAACAGTTCCAGGAGCATGAAGGTCCTCCCGCAGAGCCAGACCCTCTCAGCCAAGCCCCACCCTCCCCCCTCCCCAGGTGGTTGAACCCCCCTCCCCCCCTTCAGTCCCTTGGTCATTTTAGCTTCATAGGGTGGGGGAGGTGGGGGTGGAAGAAGGAAGAGGGGGGCACTGAGAGGTAGGGACCAGCCTTCAAAGTGGGACCGGCACCTAGCCCGCCTGGGCTGCAGAGCCACAGGGCCCTGCAGGTCCCTTGGAGGGAATGAGTAGGGCGCTGGGGCGGGGCTGGGGGGCATGGGCGGAGCCCCCCTCCCCATCTGCTCCCTGGGAACAGTGGCTGAGTTGAGTGACTGCTTTGTCAGGCGTGGCTTGTATGGTGGCTGCCGGCCGGAGAATCCCTGGAGAGGAGGCTTGGGACGGAGGGGATCTGGCTTCTCTTCGGTGGGGGACAGGAGGTCCAGACCCAGACAGGAGCTTCGAAGGGTGTGCATCTCTCCTCGGGCCCCCTGGAAAGGGGCGGGCAGGGGTAGCGTGTGGAAAGCAGGGCATAGCCTGGCACTCAGTGGACGCTTAAGAGGCGGAAGCCTGAAGTATCTTGTTCCGCTGGTAAGTGCTGTCTGCGGGGAGAGAGGGAAGGCAGGCAGCACTGCGACGTGGACGCAGGCGTCTGCCTGAGAACCTCTCACTCCTGCTTCGCTCTTCCTGCTCACCCATCCTCCGGAGCGGGACGTTGAGGTCCTGAGTTCTCCCTGAAGAAGCAGATCGTCTCCCGGCGGGCACGGGGAACGTGTGACGCCTGAGTCACCCCCCTTGTCTGGGGAGGGAAGCGAAGCTGCCCCAAGTGCTCGATGGAGACTTTTTAAACTGTTCGTTCTCAGCGCTCAGCGCACAGGTGCATGTGTGGCATTGCTTTCTGGGCACAGGAGGGTCTTGGGAACATGCTTTGCCTGCGGCTTTGGGGCCCAAGATTTTGGCCGGGATGCCGCGCTTGGTGTCCCCTCTGCTGGAAGTGACACTTTTAAGGCCACAGTAGGGAAGACTCTACCTTGAGGCCAATTTGCTGATGGAGTCTTCCGAAGAATTTTATTTCACTTAATTTGTCCGCGTGGCGAGACCCAAGAGAGTGTGCGTTGCAGACGCCGCAGGAGCAGAGTGCACGTTTCCTGGCCACGTCAGGTGTTTTTCAAAATCAAAAAAAAAAAAAAGCATTTGCTGAGAAGGTTAGACTTTTCGAAATAGTCTTTCAGAGCATCTGCGAGAAGGAGTCACAGGATGCAGAGCCCTGGGAACGTGTGTGCGCTTTCCTTCCCGCGGCCTGATTCCTTCCCGCTCCCACGGAGATAGGGAAGCGGCCTCGCCTGAGTTCAAACGCTGCCTTTCTGTCTGCTGAGCTGAGGAACAAACTGTGAGGTGTGAAATTAGGGTTTCACTGCAACCACCGGGCCTCACCCTCCGGCGGCGGGACGGACTTGCCCACGGTTTCAGGGTCGCTTCCCTCGAGCCGCCCTCAGGGGCGGAGGTGTGGTTTGAAGGTGAAAACCGCGTGCTTATTTTGCTTATTTGCGTCTAGCTCACCTGGGCGCCGTCCCTTCCCGGCCCTTGAACGTCTGCTTTGCTGCGGCAGTCCACCTGACCGTGAGCTTCCGGGAGCCGGATCTGGCTCGTTCAGCGTCCTCACATCCAAGCGAATCAGCACCTCTGGCCGCCCCTCCGGCCCCCCCTCGTTTTCCGCATTTGCTCCGGGCCGTGTCTGCGGGGTTGGGGATGTCGAGGGGGGGTGTGTGCAGAGGTAGTTCTGAACTGATGACCCACCTTCTCTGTGCCAGATCAGACATCCGGAGCTGCTGCGGGGCTGAAGTGGGTCATGACAAGTTGCCAGAGGTCAGGTTCCTTGAGGGCAGGGGCCAGTATCCGGCTAGACTGGCAAACACCAAATATTTGACCTTGAGTATCAAAGTGTATTTCTTCACGGGCTGGGAGGCAGGGAGGCTGGGACCCAGGCGTCGGCAGGGTGGCCCCCCTCTCAGGCCTCCTGCATGTAGATGGTCCTCTGCCCTCTGTGTCCGTACATGGCCGTCCCTCTGTGTCTGAGTCCTGATCTTCTAAGGACACTGGTCAGGTTGGAGCAGGGCCTGGCCTTGTGACCTCATTTTAACTTAATTTTGACCTTGTTAAAGACCCTCTCTGCAAATACAGTTATATTCAGAGGTGCTGGGGGTTAGGACTCTCACAGACACAGTTCTTTGGGAGGGGGCACAGTTCAGCTCATAGCAGGGAAGGGGTCCCTGTCACCTTTTCATTCTCTGCCCTCAGTGGAGTAGAGCTCAGAGTAGGACGGTCGGGGAGAAGGGCTGAACGTCAAAGCCAGTGTACACGGGGCGAGTGCCATCTTCCCTGGCGGGGAAATCACGGGTGGCTGCGTGGAGGAGGGGGTATCAGAGTGGGCCTAAAGAACGAGGAGAGGAAGCATCTGGCAGACAGAGAACCTTCCAGCGGGAGGAAGAGCTTGGGCAAGCCCTGGGGGCGGGGCTCCGAAGGCGTGTGTGTGTGTGTGTGTGTGTGTGTGTGTGTGTGTGTGTGTGTGTGGTAAAGAGAGACCGCGAATGTGTTGTGCACGGAGACAAATCAGAGGGAAGACGTTTGGAGAAACTGAAGTGGAACTCGGCTCCCGATGGGCCTGAGCGGGAGGCTGGAGAGCCCAACATGGCAGCACTGGGGTGGTGCCTGTGTTTTCGGTTTCGGTTTTTGGTGTTTAAGGTGAAAAGCGTTTCTTTGGAAAGGCTGAGAAGATGGTGTGCGAGCTGGAGCAGCTCCTTGTACAAGAAACGACTAGAAAATCCCCCCTGGACGTCCCCCCAGTGCTGGCTTCAGTCAGACACATGCGTGCTTCCCGCAGAGCTCTGGCTCGGGCCTCAGGCTCCCTCCCGTCGTCGCCGGGCTCCGGACACGGGCCGAGCAGACGAACCAGTGATGGTGGCGGTGCCCAGGGAGGGTGCAGGCTGTGGGCGATCGAGGTCCCTCCACGGGGCACCCCCGCTCCGGCCTTCCCGCCTCTCACGCATCCACGTGCTTTTCCTTGGTGGGGACCCCCCCTGCCGGTGGGGCTGCCGAGGTGAGGCCTCCGAGTGGGGGCTTGGAGAGGAGGCTGTTGCCCTACCGTGGCCTGGGCCAGACCCTGGAGGGGCAGGGGGAGGGAACCCCGTGAGAGAGAGCTCCCGGCTGAGCTCCAGCCCGGCGGACCAGGCGCAGCCTCCCGCGCCCCCCCCCGCCCCCCCGCTCCCGGCCCCCGGCCAGCCTCCAGCGTGCAGAGACCAGAAAGGCCTCCTCACGCAGCACTTCTGGCGCTGGAGCGAACAGGTCCAAGCCCGGTGACAACGGTGACTGTGACCTCGTATCCGATGGCTGTGGTCTCGTGCTGACGGCCCCGCCCGTTCCTGGGGGTGAGTCCGGTGGCTCCAGGGCCCAGGATCTTCTGCTCGAGCCTGCTAAACGTTCTGTGTGATATTCTGGAATCCCAGGCCACCCCGGTGCGGGCTCCCGCGTGTTGGGGTGGCGACTGGACTGGAGAGAGTTCTGGCCCGCAGGGCGGCTGCGCTGTGGCTGGCGGCCTGTCGATGGGGGGGCGTCCGCCCAGATGAAGCACTTCTGTGTGGTGGCCGGCGGCCACCGAGGGAGAGGCCCAGGCCACTGTGACCAGCGCTGAGGGCCCGTCACATTTGCTGTCAGGACGAGGGCTGTAGAGACGCGTCCGGGACCGTGGGCCTGGTGTCCGGGCGGAGCACAGGCGGGAGTGAGGGAAGCCTGTGTTAGGATCGGTGACGGCAAGCGGAGATGTGTGTTCAGGGTGCGCTGTGTCTAGGGAGCGCTGACACGCGCCCTCTGCCCAGGTGGCCCAGGGTCACCCAGGGTCCTCTGCATTCTCGCTGTGCGGGGAGGGACCCCATGAGTCTGAGAGCCCCAGGCAAAATGCGGCTTCACATTAGCCCTTAAATCAGCGGCTTCCTCTAGATGGTTAGGTTCTGGGGACGCAACGATGAGCAAGATCAAACACACCCCCGTCCCGGGGTGGTCTGGTCTGGATAGGAATTCATCGTAATGCATCCTGGCGCCGTGAAAACCTGCTCTGAGGAGGTCAGGGAGGACTTCCTGGAGGAGGTGGTAATGAGGCGGCTCTGAAAGACCAGTAAAGTCAGTATCATCTGGGCTGAGGAGGAGAGGGGGATGGTGGGAACACGGAGGCCCAAGGAGAGGCACGGGGGCCTGAAAAGCCCGGAACACCAGGACAGAGAAAGGACATCTGTCAGTCAAGAAGCCTGGCTAAAGGCAGAAAAGCAGCCCCATTAATAAAGTTCCCGAACCCGTGCACAGATCTACTTGTGCTTTAATAAAGTGGCTCTTTAATTTGCAGTTGCATGAAGGTTCCTGGGAGTATTTTAAAGAGGTCGTAAATTAACTCCACCCTCTGCACGGCCCTTCGCAGAAACGCGCCGCCCAGCGCACAGGCCTGGTGTTAGTTTTTGTTTATTATATTTGTCGGAGGCAGGCCCAGACCCTAGGGGAGCTCGCCAGGGAGTCCGGGGTCGGGGTAGCTGCGAAAGGGGCTTGGATACTCCTGAGCTCCTCAGTGCGCCCTGAGGAGGAAGGGCTTGCACATTGCCTTTTTTGGGGCAGCCTCTCCTTTCTTTCTTCCGCCTCCAAAGACCCAGTTATTTATAGATTCTTACAAATGGCCTATCTCAGCCTCACCCCTGCCATCGCCCAGCGGTTGTGCGGCTGCTTCCAGGAGCACCCTGGGAGGCCGGCGACCCGAGACGCCAGGCTGCCCGCCTTCCCGGGCCTCGGAAGCCCCAGGGAGCAAGGGGCCTGGTTCTGGAGGCCGGGCCGGCCGGGCCTCCACCCGTGCGTTTGAAGGGGTGAAGTCATGTGTGCAGATCTGCTCCCGGCCTGCTGTCGCGGGGGCCGTGCGGAAGCCTCGTGCTGGGTGGGAGCGCGGATGCCGCGCATCCAGGACACGCGGTAGGAACGCGCGCCGTGCCCACGGCCCGTGTGCCCACGTAAGGACGACCTGCAGGCCTGGACACCGACACACTCCCGGACCCGCGGCCCGCCCGGTCCCGGGGCAGCGGGACGTGGATGGCGGGGAGGGGGGTGCCCTTTGCACGTGCCTGCCCAGGGCGGCAGCCGAGTCTTTTTGACTGATCCCCGCGTGGCTTGGGGACACTTCACGCCGCGTGGCTCGTGCCCACCATCTGGATCCCGGTTCCTTACCCTTTGCGGTCCTGAGACGTTCGCAGGCGCACTTGAACGTGGGCTTTCACAGGAGGACCGAGGAAACATGGAACGTCAGATGCCCTTCGAGGGAGAAAAGGTCTGTCTCGTTTTGCATTTCTGTAGCAGTCGGTTACTGTATTTGCACAGAAAATTACAATCTTTTAATTAGTTTCTTCTCACACCACCTCGAAGATCTTAAAATAACGCCACGCTCCTTCCTCGGTAATTTTCTTGCAAAAGCAGATAATTTCCTGCAAAGTCGAGCTCGCCTTGGCTTCGATGGGCACATCTCCGCACGGCGCCGTTTCCCGACGCTCGGAGATAAATTAAGTTCACATTAAAGGAAGAAAAGAGCCAGGCCGAGTGTGGCTGCCTCTATTCAGATCGATTTTAATTCAGAAAGGGCGCTTTGTGGGGCTCGTGCGCCGCGCAGATATTTTCCGAAGCGTCGAGAAGCAGGCCCAGCATCTCAGCGGCCTCAGCCGGGGGCCGGCGTCCGTGCGCGAGGCCGCTCTGATGTCACTTTGTCTCATGAAGACAATTGGTCGTCATTTACATCGCGCTCCTGATGAGTAATAATCGAGTGAATGAGCGCCGTCCAGATTATTACGCCATTACCGCCCGGGGACCCTCGCAGGCGCTAATCCTGGGAAACGGTCCTGCAAAATCCACACGGTGATCACATCCGCTTCACAGATGGGAAAAGCGAGGTTCACGGCCGCACGGGGGGCCACGCGGCTGATATGGGGTCTTCGTCGGGATTTGACTTCTTTTACCCTTAAGCCCAAGTGTGTTTTAATTTATTCTTATTTTGGAATCGTGATAATCCAAGTAACATAAAATCCAGCCGTCTCCGGAACTTGTGCAAGTGGAAACTCTGCCTCATTGAACACTAACTTCCAGGGGCGCCTGGGGGGCTCCGTCGGTGGAGCACCCGACTTCGGCTCAGGTCATGATCTCACAGTTCGTGCGTTCGAGCCCTGCGTCGGGCTCTGTGCTGACAGCTCAGCCCGGAGCCTGCTTACGATTCTGTGTCTCCCTCTCTCTCCGCCCCTGCTCTGCTCATGCTCTGTCTCCCTTTCTCTGTCTCACAAATACATAAACATTAAAAGAAAATTAAACACTGACTCCCAGCCCTGGGTCCCCTCCACCATTCTCCTTTCTGGCTCTGAATTTGACTTCTCTGGGGACCTCGTGTAAGCGGAACCATACAGAAGTGTCTTTTTGTGACTGGCATTTTCCCTGAGCACGGTGCCCTCAAGGTCCATCCACGCGGCAGCAGGTGTCAGAATGCCCTGTTTAAGGCTGAATAATATTCTGTTGTCTGGACGGACCACTCCTCCTCACCCACCCATCCGTCCACAGACCCTTGGGTTGCTCTGTCGTGGGTCATGCCGCTGTGAACATGGGTGACGGGACCCCTGTTCAGGTGCCTGGCCGCCCTCGCCGTGGGTGTGGACCCAGAAGCAGGACTGCTGAGTCATGTGGGAATCCTCTGTTGATTTTTCGGTTGAGCCTGAGGTCTTAACTACCGCAGAAATCGCTCTTGCGTCTGCCAGGAGTTTTGCCCGCTTGCCAATTAGTAGCTTGCATTCCCCAAAGAAATCCACCGCCCCGTGGTTTTGGAGGAGAAATGGTAACAGCGTCAGAGGCGAGCCCGTGCCCGGAGAGGACGCGGGGCGGTGACACCATGCTAGCTTCTGTTCCTGCTTTCTGCCCATGATCCTGCCAGGGTGACCCCAGGGAGGGGCTGTGGCCCGGAGCCCGGGAAACCCAGGTCTGCCCACGTTGCAGAGTCAGCAGGAGGCCGGTTGGTCTGATGCCCGGCCACGGGTGGAAGCACCGCCTGTCCAGGGAGACGCGGGGCTGGAGCGACCGCACTCCCTCGGCTGGTGGCGTGTGCCTGTCAAGTTCAAGCTCATTTCACCACCTCTCTTCTTCCAGGTGCCTTTTCCCTATTGACTACCTCATTGACCAGTTAAGTAATTCAATTTTCCCTCTGTAAAATATAAAGCACTCCATAAAAAATCTCCTGTTTTTCTCCATTTATTCCCATCGATACCACTTAACCCCATCCGGGTTTATTTTCTGATTTATCCGTGGACCATCGAACGGGGCCTCTGGGTGTTTGAATTCTGTGGCGCCTCCTCCTCCTCCGCGATTCGAGGCGGCTGCTCCGGGTCGGGCTCTGTGGGCCACCCCTGCTCAGGGACGCGCCCGAGGGGTCTCCTCCCTCTCTGCCATGGGCCCCCCTCCCCAAGTCTAGAGAAGCCCATGGAACTTTGTTAGGATGTCATTTTCGTAAGGAGCGTAAGATAAATCACACAGGACTAAGCAGAGACGGATTTTCTGGCGATGTAGTTCTCAAAACACTGGAACGAATTTCTTTACTCACATTTGCGGGAGGCAGCGGAAGGCAGAGACTCGGATGCGTGTAGAAATAACGGGAATGCCAGGTGGGACGTGGCCCATGGAAAGAGGGGGGACAGACAGGGAAAGAGGGGACCCCATGGGAACGATTTCTCTTCCCTGCCCCCCCGTTCACCGTGTTCTCTGGGCTCCAGCCCCTCCTTGCCCCCCCAGTCCTCATGGTGGGGGTTTCGTCTGTTTGTTCTCTGCTGTGTTGCCAAGCCTGGTATCTAGTAGGTGCTCAGTAAGCATCTGGGCAGGATAGGAGGGGCCATGGGTCCTGAAGGCTGCCGAGCTCAGTTCCAGTCCCCCTCCCCGTCTGCTGGGGTCTGGGAAGGTGGAGAGCGTCGGTCCCTGTGGGTCACACGGCTGGGCCACAGCACTGCCACACCGCTGGCCTCTGCCCTCTGCCCCCCGCCAGGAGCCAGTGCACTCTGTGATGAGAAAACACCTGCTCCAGGACAAGGCAGGGCTTTTAAATAGGACCCTGCTTCCGGCCCGTTTCACTTACAGGAGACTACCCCGCCCCCATGGAGACGGTTTTGCTGAACTTATGGACAAAGATGGATGACAGGCTGAGGCACTGCCACCAGCGAGGCCGTTCCTGGGGCACCCTTCTGGGGTCTGGTCGTCTGCGACAGCCCCTCGCTCAGCTGTCCCTCGGGCTGGCCTCCTGGAGTAGGGGCCTCTGTCCACGTCACGCTCATTCTGCATCGTGGCTCAGCTTCAAGAAGGTGCCGTCCGCTCCCCTCACGGTGCACCCTGTGCCCTCGCGAGGGGGCCCGGGCTGGGACTGCCCCTGCCCTGGGCACAGGAGGAGAGCAGGCCGCGGCCCCACGCCCGGCTCCCGTGGCCCCGGAGCCCCCTGAGCCTCCAGCTCCGCCGCCAGTGGGTTTGCGTAGTGACATGTCCCGGATGGCTGCGCAGGGACAGCAGGGCAAAGCCTGGCCACGTCCACGCAGCATTCCGCTCCGGGGGTCTCTGCTTGTACCGAGGGTATTTCCTGGCAACGCTGGTTTTTCTCCAGGTTCTTGCTGTGAACTGTTGCTGGAATGCTCCCGTCTGCAGGGCAAGGCGGACTTCCTACCCCCTCCCTCCGCCCCAGGTGGGCAGAGGCCTGGGCGGCACAGGGAGTCCGAAACCTGCGGCCCTCGGGGCTGGTCTAGCTGAAGGGAGCCATGTACCCTCTGTCCTAAGATCACCCAGCTTCCTGTCCCCATGCTGGCCGGCCCTGGACGGTCACCGGTGTCCTCTGTGGCGCAGAAGAATCCAGAAGGAGCCCCAGACACGGAGGCGGCCTGTCCCTGCCTGCCCGGCCCGGCTGCCTCTCTCCTCTGGGGTGAGGGGAAGGGGGGACCGGCCAGGCTGCCTTGGACTCTGAACTGAGGGGGGAAGGGGGTGCTGTCCACGCGGCGTGTTGGGAAGGAAGCCAGTGCCCTCAGCACCCCAGGCCACAGGACAGCGCTGCCTTCTGGAGTATTCCACCGTCCACGGAGAGGTTCAGGGAGTCAGGGGGCAGGGCCCTGGTGACCGGGGCTGGAGGCTGGGCTGGTCTGCTGCCCTCTTCCTCTCTTCTCGCCCCTGCAGACACATTTCATGGGCCCCCTCTCCATGTGCCAGGCTTGGTTCTAGGCTTATGGGCCCAGAGAAGCAGAAGCCCGCCACCCGCCTGGCTCTCAGCCTCCCAGGGGCATGGGCAAGGACGGCAGCCACGGGAATACGGCGGCTGGGGGAGGGGGGCTGGGGGAGGGGTGGCCGGGGACTCCGGGGGTGGGTGCGCCCACAGCCCGGGAGTCCTCAGAGCCGCCCGCCTTGGCACAGGCTTTGTCGCTGCCGGTGAGTGCCCACCCACCCTGCTCCCTTCGCACCCAGGCCGCCACGCTCCTGGCCCGGCCGTGAGAGGCTGGCCGCTGGCCTCCAGGCTCAGGCGCCTCCTCCTCCTCCGGGAAGCCCCTGGGGAGAGTGCGGGCAGCTGTGAGGCCGCTCGCCGAGCTGACACAGCCCAGGCGCGGCCCGGGTCGGCTGTGTGTTTGGAGGCGTGGAGGGCAGAGCCCCCCGAGATTGGTGGCTGCGCCTCCCCGCCCCCTGCTGGGATGCCGGTGCTGATCCCCGAGTTGGGGATCATTTCCGGTCTGGGGTCTGCTGGATTCCTGAGCTCACGGTGACACCGATGGTTTGCTCCCTCAACAGAGAGGAACCAGAGTCTGTTCCAGGCCAGGCCTGTGCAGGGGGCGGTGGGGGGGTGCTTTGGCCGAGTGAAGCCTTGGTCCCTGCCTGGTGAGGGGGCAGACGGTGAGCTGGGGACACAGGGCAGGAGTGGGTGGGAGGGATGCATGGTGGGGGGCGTCCCTAAGTGGGGGGGAGGAGCAAGGGCGCGTGTGAGTCAGCAGTCAGGGAGGGCATCCTGGAGGAGGGTGGCATTTCCCAGGGACCGCTGCTGTGCTGTGCAGGCTGTGCGGGGCAGGGGTGCTCAGGGAGAGCGTCCGGCGGCCCGTCCTCCGGTGTGCTAGTCTGCTGACTTCTCCGTTGCCGGGGACACGTGTCCTGCTCTGCACTGCGAAGGGGTTCCGGGGAAGGTGGCTGCCTGTCCTCTCCCAGGCGAGTCCCCCGTTAGGGGTCCAAGGCACCTCCCTCGTCACACGGTCACGGCCCTGTGTGGAGGCACTTCGAGCAAACGCTGGTCACCAAGCCTGGCACCCAGTGCCCGTCTGTTCCAGGAAGGAGGCCCTAGGACCCCCCCGCCTGCTGACCGCATTGGCATTTTGGGGCGCGGGGGGGCGGTCAGCTCGCCACCAGCAGCTCGGTGCCTGCAGGACCCCTCTGGTCCCCCCAACGTCTCCTCAGAGGCCTGGGAGTTCATAGCAGGGCTGAGTCAGGGCCACAGACTCACCTGTGTGGGAACTTGCTCACGTCTGCATTTTTCTCAAGTCAGTAAATTCTGGCTTTGCCTCCTCCTAAGCAGAGCAAACCTTTCCCCCATTTCTCCCCACCTGGAGAAAGCTTGGAGGACTTCCCAGAGGTGACCGTGGGGGAAGGAGAGGAGGGAGGGAGGGGGTGGGAGCAAGAGCCTAGAGGCCCCGCAGGGCTGCGGCTCAGTCACCTCCCCAGTTTGTCGTGGTGCCTATTTAAAGGTGGGGACTGGGGGCCGTCCTCCTGAGGGTCCTCTGAGAGCACGCACATCCTGTCCGCCATCACTGGAGGCAGGGGGGTGGGGTGGAGGGTTGAGGTGAATGGCTAAGACTCAGCTAATCCTTAATCCTTTGTTTTCCCTCCACCTGGAGGAAGGGTAAGGGCACCTGGTGCAGGTGGACAGGGAGGGTGTCGCTGTGTCCTTCCGTCACGAACGTGCCGGTCTTCTGTGTGCGGGGGCCTGCGTCTCCGTCCTGCTCCCCCACCCTGCGCCTCGGAGGGGGAGGTCCCGGTCGGCAGCTTTCAGGTCTTTGCCTCCTTCCCCTTGTCCAGGACTTCCTCTCTGCCCGGCCCCCGCTGGGACGGCCTGTCCACACCGCATGGTCCCACCCGACTGCTCTGGCCGCCACTGGTCGGACCTTCCCGCTGAGCTTTAAGGGTCCGTGAGGGGTCGCGTTCGTGTTTCCTGCTCTTCCGGTAGCTCCCGTGAGGCTGGGCGCGGAAGGGGGTGTGTTGGGCAGGATTCTTGATTCCAAGGCCCCGTAACCTGACTCCCAGAAGCTTAAGTGGGAGAAGACACTGGTAGGCTCACCGACGCAGGAAGCCCAGGGTGCCCCCTTCCGGCTCCGGGGCCCCTAACGCCGGCGCCAGGCGCAGTCCTCCGTCTCCGACAGCCCGCGCGGGCCGTGGCTCCGTGGGAGACCCAGGCTGCCCGCCCTGCACCCGTCACCCCGGCTGGAGGGCTGAAATGCTGAGTGCCAGGCCCAGCCCGCGCCCCGCAGGGCCTGAGACTCTGGGAGGGCAGTGCTGGCGGGACCCTACGGAGGGTGCGTGAGGGGCTGAGCTGCAGCCTTGGGCCTCCCCCACCTTGGAGAGCGCTCGGGGGCTCCTAGAGGGGTCCCTTCTGGGCAGCGTGACGTCTACTGGAAGAGGTGACAGCCGTCTCCATTCCAGATGGCCAGGCTGAGACCGCCTCCCCCACCTGGCTCTCTATGGCTTACTGTCGACGCCGCACACCTGGCCGCCGGGCCCACTCGGCCCTGCAGGGGGCCGTGTCCACCTTTCCCGGGCTCTTGAGGAGTCCCCACGGCGGCTGACCCGTGCCGTGATGCTCCTCTGCGGTGTGTGTCATTGCGCCCAATGGCCGTCGTGCCCTGTGGATTCACTGTGGCCAGGCTGGTGGGTGGAGCTTTGCGGTGACGGGTCGTGGGGTGAAATGCGGGGGGGGTGGGTGGACACCACCTGGTAGGGGCTTCTGAGCCCAGGACACAGGCCACGGGCTGGCCTGAGCAGGGCTGGAGGCGGCCGCGCCCGACGGTGACTGACGCAGCCAGGGAAATGGTGTCTGAACAGCACGGTCATCCTGGCCTGGAGACGCAGACTCTGGCGCTCTCGTCCTCTAGCAGTGATCTCAGCCCTTCTGTTCTGTTGGCTGTGCCCCCAAAGTCTCATCCCGGAGAGGTCAAGAGCCACTGAGTTAAATTCACCCAGTCTTAGAGCCCGGCGGCCCCATTTTACAGATGGGCAAACCGAGGCCTGGGTGGTTGGAACAGAGTCCAAAGCTGTGAGTGGCAGAACGGCCTGTGCCCTTTCCAGATGGAGAGCCCGGAAGCCCAGGCCTGATGCTGGGAGAGGTCGGCGGACGCCCGGGGCCGGCCCTGGCTGTAACCTCAGGACTTGGGGGGCTGGCGCAGGCTTCCGGGGCTCTTAGTTCACGTTGCTTCCCGAGCTCTGGAGGCCCGCAGTGGGCAGAGGGGCCACCCGCGATCCTGTTCCCTCTGCTTGGGCGTTGGCTGCGTGTCTTTGTGTTGAGGCCTCCGGCCCGGGTGTCTGACAGCAGCCGCCAGAGAAGGTGAGTCAGCCCTGCTGGGCCTCCTCTTCCGAGAAGGCGGCTGGTGGGTTGGAAGGCTCTCGTGTGGACCCATCCGTCCATCCACCCACCCACCTGTTCGCTTGCTCGTTCATTCATTCATTCATTCATTCACGTGGGCACCCACCGTGAACGGGATCTTGCCAAGGAGTCCCAGGATAGACTCACAGGGTCTCAGCATTTCCAGGGTGCTTGGGATCCCTCCAGTGATGGGAGGCTCACCCCTTGCTGAGGCAGCACATTCCCGGGTGTCTGGTGGCTGCCGAGCAGGGCTGAGGTCAGCACCTCGCAGGGTCTGCAGGGAGGAGCCAGCGCCGCCCCAGACGGGGCGTGGCGTCTGATGGACGTGAGGACGCCTGTCTTTGCTGGTCGGGTTTCTGGGCTGCGAGCCTGTTCTGTCCCAGAGTAGGGGTGGGGCCGGGGCCTGCCGAGGGCAGCCTGGCTTTGCCTCCCTTTGACGGCAGATGCTGGAAAGCAGGGGTGAGGGAGACTTGGGCCATGCAGGGGAAGCCGCCCAGCCCTGGACGGGTCTGTCTGGCGGCTGGCGGTGGGGCGGGGGAAGAGGGCCGGGGCCCACGGCGGCGGGGGCCCTTGGCTCCAGGCCACGCCTCCCTGTAGAAGCTCTGTGGGTGCTGTGACAGGCGAGCCCATGCTTGGTGGCTGAGAACACCAATATTCTCGTGTGGTTCTGGGGGTCACAAGTCCAAGGTCAGTGTCGCCGGGCTGCAGGCAGGGTGTCGGCAGGGCTGGTTCCTTCCGGAGGCTCCAGGTGGGAGTCTGACCCCTTGTGTTTCTCAGCTTCTGGAGGGGCCCCTCCCTGTGTCCCGTGGCCCCTGCTCTGTGGTCACATCTCTGTGACTCTGACTCTGTCTGGCGCACAGCTACCCTCCCTCCTCCCACACCGAGCTCTGCTTTCGCCCCGCGGCCCTCGGCCTCCTTCTCAGAGGACCTGCAGTGACACAGGGCCCGTCGAGCATCCGGGATAACCTCCCAGCGCAAGGTGCTCAGCACTGTCAGCGCGTGCGGGTTCTGGGTTCGGGGCCCTCTTTTGGGGCTGGCATCAGCTGCCACTGCCCTCGTGTCCCGCCGGCCTCCCTCGGCTCTTATGCGGCAGTCTTGACCTCTGTCCTTGGGTCCCCCTCCCCATCTGTCTCTGGCCTTTGCACCTGGAACAGTCTCTACCTGGCCTGGAACCTTCCAGCGCAGCCTCTTAACCACGGGCCCCTGCTTTGGCCTCACCATGACGTGCACTGGTGACCACAATATTCGTCTTCCCGGGCCCAGAGGCCCCTGCAGCCTTGCTCGCGCCACGGCCCTTGGGTGCGGCGAGTGTCAGCGCGCGTCTCTGGACCAGACGGGTGAGCAGAGGCGTCCATGCTTGCATTGCAGATATGTGAGAGGAAAGTGACTTCTGAAGCACATCTGACCGGCGGCCTGATGCTGGCCCTCGCGGCTCGTCCTTCTGTCCGTAGACCTGTTTGTGGGGGGGGGGTCCCATATGACTGGGTCGGCCTGCTTTTACTTATGCAAGTTTTTAATCCACTTGGATGCAAAATTTGGCCAACTTCGAGCAATATCACATCAGTAACTATCTATGGAGCAGGTGCAAATGGACAGGGGCTGGCCAGGGTGGGGGGGGGCCCTGCACACCCAGAATCACACAGCGCCTGTGGCTTCTGCTCGCGGGTGACTTGTTATTTAGTCGTGCGTGGGTGCGTGTGACAGCAGTGTATAAATGCACCAGAAGGCAAAATGCCCCACGGTGACCTCCCGGGTGAGGAAAGGAGCCTTGAGGGAGGGTCGTTGGGAGAAGCGTCCGTCTCCAGGGAGGACCCAGGCAGGGCTCCCCGGGCATGAGGGGAGCAAACGGTTGCAGGTTTTCCGATGATGGGGCGTGAGGGTGTGGGGAGGCTGCGGGCCCTGCAGCGGGGACAGAGCTGTAGCCGTGGTGAACAGGGTCCCGGCCTGCCTGTCCCGCTGGTCAGCACAGTGGGCTCGGGCGGACTGTGGCATCACTCGGACGCCTGGCTCCCTCCCCTGCACGTGTGCGAGTGGCGGGCGTGGCCGGGTCCCGGGGGGGGGGCCCCCAAGAAGCCAGGAGTCAGGAGGGCCCCCCTGGAAGCGGAAGTTCACCGTGGCGGGTTTGCAAGCTGCAGACTTGGCTGAGGCAGGGGTCGGATTAAACACTTAAGGAAATCCGGACGAGGCGGTCCGTGTTCCTGACGGCGCGCTCACCTCCCATTCGGCCCTGCCTCCCCTCCTCTTTGCGCCCCGTAAATGGATTCTAATCGCTTCCTCCTCCTCCCTCCCTCCAAGAATGGCCTTGGTAGCCAGAAAGGAAATTAGTTTCAGGTGCAACCTATTTTTACCGTGGCGGAGACCAAACTGTTAATTACCTAGAAATCACATGAGGATTTTTAGCCTGAAAAAAGTTCTTTTTTTTTTTCCTTGGGTTCAACTTTTTGTGGATATTAATTATAGATATCGGCTTGGGCCCGCCGAAAGAATTCCCCCCTCCAGAGACGGAAGACTTTTAAAATGCTGTCCGTTGTTACACAGAATGCTGTTCTTTCCTCTAGCTGCTGCTCGGGCATGGGATGGAAACACGAGGCTGGGGAATGTGCAGATGATTCGATGCGTGTTCCGTATGTAACCGAAGGTTGATTCCAGGCTCCGTGGGTGTTTCCAGATCTCTGGAACCGCTGGGGACTCACGGGAAAGGCCGAGAAGGCAGCCCTCGAATCCAGTCGGTGTAATCCCGTGAGAAAGTCGGGGCTCCCCTCTGACACGCAAGGCGTCGCCCGTGTCTGAGTCGCTGGAACACCAGCCCGGGGCACATGGGAGGCCCGTCTGGGGCGGCCGAGGCTCTGGTGTCCCTGGAAACCCCCCTCAGGGTCTGTGTCCCACATTCTGGAGTGGGCCAGGGGCTAGGTCACGTGACTTCCAGAAAGCCCGGCCCAGGTCCAGGCCTCCCCAGGAAGGGACAGGAAGGGACCGATCCTGGCAGGAGGTGGGCCGCTGTCGGGTTCAGGAGCGTCCCTGTGCGGGTCGTCCCTGTACGGACCCTCGGGTCACAGGCTCCGTGGCCTCTCTGGAGCCAGGCGCTGCTCCGTTTCCAGGCTCCTTCCCAAGTGCTCGTTCGGATGCCGTGGGATGTGATTTCGGGGGTGAGATTTCCGACAAGCCGTTCCGGCACACTGCACATTTAATTTCTTTTATGTTTCCAAGTTGCTATAGAAAGTAAATGATTAATTAAGCAGCACCCACGCAGTTTTTTTTTTAAAGGACTGATTTTTCAAAACAGAGTCATGCCCCAGTGATTTGTCAGAGAGAGAGAGGGAGAGAAGGCTTTAATAAGCAGGATGCTGTTCAATAAATCATAATTACTTACGTGGGCAAATGTGTCAGCTCGAGGGGGGCGCCCAGTGACGCTCTGGTCATGCTGACTCTGTCTTTCCTGCCGCAGAGCGGGGTGGCCCCCTGGGGTCGGCCAGATGTCTCCAGCCCTGAGGTGGCCCATGCGACCCCCTTTCTGGTTTTCTCTGAGATACTGAACTGATGTGCTTGAGGAGATACTTCCACACCTTGGGGTGTCGCAGACTCTCCTGGGGGCTGGGTGTGGACGGGCTGGAACTGCCTCGCGTGTCCGGGGGGGGGGGGGGTTGGCCCTGGGGCCTGGCGTCTGCGTCGTGACTGAGCAGGAGTGGGAGCTGCATCTCCGGGGGACAGTCCTCTCTGACTCTCAGGCCATGGGGCCAGAGAAGCCACAGGGCTCTGCAGGGACCTTCCGCACCCCCCGGGGCCACCCCGTGCCCCTCCGTTAAGGTGTGCAAGAGCACGAATTGCACTCAGGCCCGGCGAGAATCACCTGCTATCTGGGAGCGTGTGTTAGAAGGCGGAAGAGGAGGCATTTCACTGAGACTTGGGGAATTAAGTCAAATTAAATTAAGCACATTTGTGTTAAGCATCCTCTGAATGTCTGGCCCTGGGCTAGGAGGGTGGTGAGTGTCGTGATGGCCTTCACGGAGCTTATATTTTAGCAGGAGAGACGGACACAAAACCTAAAAAACAGCTAAATAAATTCAGACGGTGCTAAGTGCTACGGAGAACCTCAAAGAGTGACCTGCAGGTGATGAGGGTGGGGGGAGGGCAGGGATGCCTGGCAAGTTGCCAGGCAAGACCTGGGTGAAGCAGTGCGGGTCTGAGCCGGGAACGAGGGTGGCATGTGGGGGGGACAGAGGAGGGGCAGCGCCACATGACCCCAGCCCCTCCCTCCTGGGGTCTGGCACCTCTGGAACTCTCGGTGCACCTGACCTTAGATGGCAAGCTTTTTCCTACATCGGTGAAAGTCCTTTAAGAACTAGAGGTGCCTGGGGGCACCTGGGGGGCTCAGTCGGTTGAAAGTCTGACTTTGGCTCAGGTCATGATTTTTGGGTTCGTGGGTTCAAGCCCCTTGTCCAGCTCTGTGCTGACACTGCGGAGCCTGCTTCAGATCCTCTGTCCCCTTCTCTCTCTCTCT
>NC_043700.1:190618561-190620780 GCF_006229205.1 Suricata suricatta
CCCAGAACCGCAGCGTGCTGGGTGTGTGCCTAAGTGACAAGGACAGGTGGCACACGGACCCCTCCCGGGAAGGCGGGCTCGGAAGGATGTGTGCGGGGCCCATGGCCCACTCGGGAGTGCTGGGGGGGGCAGCTGGTGCAGACACTTTGTGTGGGGAGGTGGGGGAGCTGAGTGGTCCCCAGGGGGTGGGCGGCCTGCAGAAGCCGGCCTCTGGCTCCTGGGGCCCCGATCTGCACGGTTCCCACACATGGGCTATGGCATCTGTTGGAGGCCATTCTTTTTTTTTTTAATGTTTATTTTTGAGCGAGAGAGAGACAGAGAGAGAGAGACAGAGACAGAGCAAGCAGGGGAGGAGCAGAGAGAGAGGGAGACACAGAATCTGAGCAGGCTCCAGGCTCCGAGCTGTCAGCACAGAGACGCGGGGCTCAAACCCACAAACCAGGAGATCATGACCTGAGCCAAAGTCGGACGCTCAACCAACTGAGCCACACAGGCGCCCTGAAAGGTCATTCTTTAGGGAACAAAGGAGCCCAGAGAGGTTTCTGGGATCTCACAGCACTCTGGGCTCCTTATTCCTGCCCGTGTCTTGGCCAGAGTTAATGAAAAGGTGAAACAGAAATCCAGGGACCTTTGCTTCACTAAGGCTTTGATTCCTCACCGAGCTGAGCCTTCACGCTCTTTCCTCTGGTGTTTTGAATTTTCTGAGTGTCTGGTCAGGGGGCCACGGGCAGATCCCAGGACCCTGAGCTTCTTTACGGGTCGACTTCAGCCGTGGTGTCTTTATCTCGGGCAAGACATTTGACCCCTGTGCTTTGAGGTTTCCTCTAAATGACAGTGAATAGACCCGTCTTCCTCCACCTTATGCAGAATGATGTTGAGTGCTCTGTTCCTTAAACTGATTCGAAGAGAGGGAGGCAGGGAGAGAAGGAGAATGTGATCCAATTAGACACAATATGTTGGCAGACTCCTGTTCATCCTGTAAAACCCTACTAAAAGTATTGCCCCCTCCGAGAAGCCCGATTGCCCCAGAGTTGCTCACACTGGTGCTTTACCGCCCACGCATTTTCATCAGGGGTCGGCTCTACCCACCTGCGTCTAGCCCGTTGGGCTGGGAACTCCGGGCGGTGGGACCGAGGTCTTCATCTTTGTCTGCCCCACGCCTGGTGCTGCCCTTGGCCCATAACAGGCCGTGACCACAGTCTGCTGAATTTGCCCCCTTTTGTATTAACCAGGATGAGAAACACCACTTTGCGGGGTGGGGGGGGTGCTGGGGGGCTCAGTCTGTTAAGTGTCTGACTTCAGCTCAGGCCACCATCTCACGTTCGGGAACTTGAGCCCCACGTTGGGCTCTGTGCTGACGGTGCGGAGCCTGCTTGGGATTCTCTCTCCCCCTCTCTCTGCTCCATCCATGCTCTTTCTCTCACTGTCTCAAAATAAATAATAAAAAGAAATAAATAAACTTAAAAAATTAAAGTACAAACTCCACTTGGTTCTCGATGTCTCTAGAAAACCACACTTTTGTGGGGGGTGTTAGAGGGAAGTGGGCCACTGGTGAGGGGGTGGTAGAGGACTCCGTGTCCCTCTGCAGACGGGCTGTGGCCGGGTGCCCCCTTTGGTATGGCCACAGGTGTGGGACTTCCTGCCACCCCCCCTTTCTCCTCTGTCCCAAGTCTTTCCCCGGGGCCCCTGCAGCTGACAGGACCCCCCATGTCCCCAGACGGCGCCTTAACTACCCTTTTGTGGCTATGGGCTCTTGCTGAGTCATCCAGAACGTGCTGGTGCAGGGATTTGCCTGAGTTCCTGGAGGGACCTTGGGCTTGTGGGTGTGGCCAGTGGGGAGGGCGTGGCCAGTGGGGAGGGCGTGGCCAGTGGGGGAGGGCGTGGCCAGTGGGGAGGGCGTGACAGTTTTGTTTTTCTCTTTCAAGAGGGCCCCAGTCCTGCGGGGAAGCAGGGTGATGTGAGGGGAGCCATTGGAGACTGCCGCCGGGGGGAGGGGGGGGCGTGTTGGGCAACAGTTGTTAGTTTCTGGGGCAGCCGTGACGCGGCGCCCCGTCTGGGCCTTCACACCTGCCAGGCTTGACCCCGGTGTGGGCGGAGGTCTCCCCCGTGATGCGCAGATGGCTGTCTCGTCCCGTGTCCTCACGTGGTCACCCCTGGGGGTGTCTGTCCTGATGCCCCCTTCCTCTGGGACCCCGGTCAGACTGGATGGGGACCCACCC
>NC_043700.1:190620880-190627694 GCF_006229205.1 Suricata suricatta
GTTAAATTTACATGATGTTCTCATGGTCAAGTGTGTGACAGCTTAGGGCAGGGCAGGGTCATCATGCTTATGTAGGAAGGAAATAGTCACCTGCTTTATCTGTCCCTCTGTCCACCCAGCTACCCAGCCTCCCTCCCTCCCTCCATCTATGCAACATCTGTCCATCATCCATTCATCTGTCCATCCATCCATCCACCCATCCATTTATCCATCTATTTGTCCACTCATCCATCCATCCTGTATCCAAAATCCATCCATCTATTCATTCATCCATCCATTTGTCCATCCATCCATCCATCCAGCCAGCCATCATCCATCCATCCTCTATCTAAAATCCATCTGTCCACTCATCCATCCATCCATCCATCCATTTATCCATCTATTCGTCCACTCACCCATCCATCCATTCATCCATCCATTTATCCATCTATTTGTCCACTCATCCATCCATCCTGTATCCAAAATCCATCCATCTATTCATTCATCCATCCATTTGTCTATTCACTCATCCATCCATCCTGTATCCAAAATCCATCCATCCATCCATCCATCCATCCATCCATCCATCCATCCATCCCTTCTTCTGTTTCTCCATCTGTTCTCATGCTCCTTCATCCATCCATGCACCCACTCCTCTGCTCGCTCACCCAGGAAACATTTACGGAGCCCCCATACTGTATGGTGCACTGGGGAGAGTGAGGTGACCAGGACAGCCTGACAAAGGAGAAAGGCCCAGAGTGACAATGCAGATAGCGAATCATCCTGCAAAAGTGGCCAGCCAGCATCTGGTGGGGACCCAGAAGAGGGAGGGCTTCATTCCTTCTAGTGGGTGAGGATCTGAAGGCTTCATAGTGGAGGCGGCCATTCCACCTTTAGAGCGAGCATGATTCGCTCTAAAGGGTGGTCCGCAGAGAGGGTGGTCAGCAGAGAGGGTGCTGCAGGTGGAGGGCACGGCGTGATCAACAGTGCACTGGGGATCGGGGGACCGGGGGCGGCAGAGTGTGGGTGTGCAGGGCCCTTTGGGGTGGCGCATGATGCAGGCTTGGGCTGGGTGGCGGGCAGCCGGGGCATGGGGGTCTGGTTTTATGCAGCCCCACCGTTCCCATGGGGTCTGCGTCAGCCAGCACTGTTAGGGATGCGGGTGCTTGGCCCTTCCACACCCGCCCCTGACGTCCCCAAACGTTAAGTTTGGGAAGTGGTGCTTCGGGCGGCCTTCGGAGAGGGAGGCAGGAGGACTCACCGTGCTGCCTGGCCCTGGAGCACGGTGTGGAGGGGGTGTCAGGCGGAGGCTGCTGAGGGCGGAGCCAGCACGCTGCCCCTTCCCAGGTTTGCCCCCGCAGGTGCCGCCCGGCCGGGAGCACCAGTCAGCGAGCCGGGCGCGGTGTGTCACTTCCCACGGCCGCCCCGGATGGCGGATTTATTCTTTTCATCATCTCTACGGCCCCCCAGGGCTCTGGTCCCGAGCTCTTCATTTGCTTCCCTGCCAAGCCTCGTGGTCCGTGACCTTTAGACTCCCGCTCAGCTCCGACATTTCAATCTGAGCCCTCGGCGGCCGGGCTTTGCCTGATGGGGGGGGACCCTGCCCACACCAGCTGCTGCCATTTCTGTGGGAGGCCCCATGCCGTGCAGAGGCCGGGCCCTTCCTTCCTCCTGCCGGGGGGCCGCTGCGGGTCCCCCATCTGTGGGCAGCGACCTGGCTCAATCCCACTTAATGAAGGACTGTCAGCCCTGGGGCGGGGTAGGGGGGGTTGCTGGGCGTCTGGGGCAGGGCTGGGCAAGGCTGTCAGCAGCCCCTGGGTGGGGTGGGTCCCACGGTGGGGGGGGGCAGCGCGGGGGAGGGGACACGGCTGTGTGGCCGGGTGGGGCAGAGTGTTGGGCTCGCTGGCAGTAAGCGCCCTGAGAGATCAGTTCATCCACACGACGACCTGGGAGATCGCACGGTCGCTGCGGTCAGCTGTGTGCTCCTGGGGAAACTGAGGACCTGGGAGGGAAGATCAGGCCCCAGGCCCCACAGCGGGAGGGCGGCAGGGCTGGGACTCGAACGCAGGCGTCTGGTGTCAGACTTGCACTTGCTGGCCGCCCCCTGGTGGGGTCCCAGCCCCGGCAGGTGAGCGGAACCCCCCTACCCCAGCACCCGAGGGAGGCGATGCACCCCAGGCATTAGCAACGGTGTGGCGAAGGTCTGGAATGTGCTGGAGCAGAGAGAGGTCGGCCCGAGGGTGGGAGGGATGGGCCCAGGGAAGACTCGGTGCTGTGAACTCAGGTGGTGCGGATGGGGACCCCTCACGGGGAAGATTAGAGACGTGCTTGGGTTGCCAGGCCCCAGAGGGCTCAGCTTCCGCAGAGGGTGGTGATGAGCCCTCAGGTGGCCCCCAGGCCATCGGGTCCATTCTGGCTGCTCAAGGGGCTGCTGTGAGGCGCAGGGAGAGACGGTGCCCCTTGGGGTCTGGCTGGGCTGTGTTCGTGAGCGTTCTGTGGGCTGAGACCCTTGGATTTGCCAAGGTGACAGCTGCCTCCAGTCTGGGTCCCAAGGGCGGCTCCTCATGGCAGGAGGGCCCTGTGTGTGGCCGTGGGAGCCCCTGGGAAGCGTCCCCTGTGAGTACGGCCAGGCCCTGAAAGAGCGTGCACGCAATCCCAGGGTTCTCCGGGCGTTCCGGTGTGCGGGCACTGTCCTAGTGCTCCCGCGGGAAAGCAGGGGGCAAGGCACGTGGGATCCCTTCTCCCCGACGTCCTCGTGGAGGAGAGGTTGGCTGCACACATACGGATGAGCAAACATGCCTGCGCACGTTCAGACGCATTCACCTGCGGGACGGGGTGCGGTGCAGACAGTGATGGGGGGTGGTGGAGGAGGAGGTGTCCAGCGTTTTAGGGCAGTGGCCGGAGGACAGAGGTGACTTTTGAGAAGTTCTGTGAGGGAATCAAAGGACCAAGCCACGTGAGCGTCTGGGGCTGAGCAGCCCAGGCCGAGGCAGGAGGGTGGCCGTCCGTGTGAGGCCCCGCAGAGTCTGTGGGCAGGAGAAGAGGCCGGGAGGCCGTGGGGAGGAGCCGTGGACGTGGTGGGGGGGGGCATGGAGCCGTGTCCTCCGCGGTCACCGAAGCGTTGTTTCACGGGGGCTCACTTTCCCTGGAGTGAGAGGCAGCGATGCTGTCTAGCCGGAGGCCCCACACCTGGCGGGCCGGGCCGGGCTCCGCGGCTGTCCCCGTGGTCGGGTGGCTATTTTTAGTCCGTGGTGCAGGCGTGGGAGGAGTTGGGGCCTCGAGTCTGGCCGAGAACGGAAACAGAATGTGAAGTTTCTGACAAGCGGCAGGTTATGTGGGTAGTTTTCATTTTCTCCGGTAGGAAATCCAGCGTTAACAAAATTGATTGCAGTAAAAATAGATGGCCTTTTCTGCGTGCCCGTGAGCACTTGTCATCCAGAGGGACTCCCGCTTAAAACAGCTTTTTAATTTTTTTTTTTTTTACCATTTATTTATTGGGAAATAGAGACAGAGCACGAGCAGGGGAGGGGCAGAGAGAGAGGGAGACACAGAATCTGAAGCAGCTCCAGGCTCTGAGCTGTCAGCACAGGGTCCAATGAGGGGCTCGAACCCACGAACCGTGAGATCATGACCTGAGCGGAAGCCGGACGCTTAACCGACTGAGCCACCCAGGTGCCCCTTATCCAGTTATTTGAGAAAGTCCGCATCCTTCCACTGGCTTCAGCCATGTGTACAGAATTCTCCTTTGGAAGGGCACACCTTTTTTTTTTTAATGTTTTTAAAGTTTATTTATTTGAGAGAGAGTGAGCAGAGGAGGGGCAGAGGGAAAGAGAGAGAGCATCCCAAGCAGGCTCCACGCTGTCAGGACAGAGCCCCACACTGGTCTCAAACTCATGAACTGTGAGATCATGGCCTGAGCCGACACTTTGAGTCGGACGCTCAACCGACGGAGCCATCCTGGGGGGGGGGGGCACCTCTTGACTCTCAGGAGTCAGCAGCGCCCCCGGGTGTCCTCAGAGAGGCCCTCACCCCTGTCTGTCTCCGCAGGGCTGCAGCATGGCTGCCCCTGGTGTGAACCCCGTGTCTGACTCTGGCATTTGATGATTCTCTCTTCTCACGGACTCACTGATTTGCTCAGCGATTCTCTTGAGCACCTGCTGTATACCATGCGTGGTGCTCGGTGCTGTGAGGAGGCAGGCACAGCTCCGAGTTCCGGAGAGCCTGGTCCTGTGTCTTGTTCTCTCCGAGCCTCTGTTGTCCTGTCTGTAAAGTGGGAATGCGGCTGCCCGGCTCAGGGTGCCGCAAGAGTTGGCGTCAGATCCCGCGTAGGAAAGCGCTGGGTCCCGGGAGGGGCTGGTGCCCTCCTCTGCCTCTATGTGCGGCCTTGAGGACGTTTCCTGGAGCTGCGTTTCGCTCAGACTGGCGCCACGGTCCATCTGAAATGTGTGTTTTTTTTCCTTGGTCTCTTTTGCTTCTAAATTAGAGAATGAACAAGTGAAAGAACAGGGTGCGGCACGTTCAGAAGTTTTAAAGGTCCTAATGGGTGGCGGGCCGAGGGTGCTGTTGAATGTCATCCGAGACGTGCCGCGCATCTGCTCTCAGGACCGAGCTCCCGCGGATGTGTGGGCGAGAGACAGGGCTCGCGTGAACTCGTGGGGGGGGGGGGGCGTGCTTGCAGGGGTGGAGTGAACGGACCGTAATATGACTTTCAATGAGCCAGATGCGCTCAGAAGAATAAACAACGGTTTTATCCATTGTGGAAGCTGGTGCTTGAGGAGAAATCCAGGTTTAATTAGAAGAGGCTGTGGCGGTAGAAGGAGGGGCTTTGCCAGGGGACCCCTGGGGGCCACGGAGGCTCAGGTGTTGGCAGCGCTGTTCTTTGCTGCGGAGAAGAGCCCATGCAGACGGAGTCCATCTTCTTTAAAGGTGTAGGACTCTAGACCCGCTGGGGGGCTCAGTTGGTTAGGCATCCGACTTCGGCCCAGGTCATGATCTCATGTTTTGTGGGTTTGAGCCCCGCGTCGGGCTCTGTGCTGACAGCTCAGAGCCTGGAGCCTGCTTCCGATTCTGTGTCTCCCTCTCTCTCTGCCCCTCCCCTGCTTGTGCTGTCTCTCTCTCAAAAATGAATAAACATTAAAAAACTTGTAGGTCTACGGCCCATGCTGCTGTCAGAGTCCTCAGGCCCTTGGGAGCAAGGGACCGCGTGTGCACGGGGGTGGACGTGAGTGCGTGCACACACGCGGGGTGGGGGTGGCAGAAGCGGGCCCGGAACAGTCTTTGGGAGGAGGGTGCGTTGTAGTGCTTGTGAGAAGGAGTGTGTGATCACGAGTGTGAACCTGCTGTCCAGGTGGGGGGTCTGCATTCGAGTTCAGCTCCTCCCCCGCTGCAGACCAGCTCGGTGCTCTCCTGTCCCCTGGCCCCGGGGGCACAGCCTCCCTGGGTGGCAGCTGAGTCCCCCAGGTCCGTGCTGGACGTGTGCCCGCGTTTCCTTCTCCGCCCGCACAGGCTGTCACTGCACACTGCACATCCCGGGCCCTGCACGCCGTCACATCTGTGGTGGGCTCGCCGGGAGCCGGACGTGATTCTGTTCCTTCCGCTGCAGTTTCTTCCTGTCCTCCTCCCCACTTTGGTGGCCCTTTCTCTTGCTTCCCGGAGAGTCTCTGGTCCTCATGTCCCTCCTTCCCTCCCTCCCACTCTGACCTCTGCTGTCCGGGGGGCATTTCTTTGTGCTGAACCTGCCGTGGTCAGTTAAGGGGGCCCTGCTCTTCCCCACCTCAGGGCCCTGGCATGGACACCTGGTAGTTCAGGGTGTGAGGGTGTGGCCGCCAGGTGCCCCGGCCTCCTTTCCACCAAGGGAGCTCCCTGGACACGCCTGACTGGGGCCCTCTGCCCACAGCGAGCCGGAGGCCCCCAGCAACTGGCACAACGTAGCACTTCTCTCTCTTTCTCTCTCCTGATCCTTTTCCTGGACGGCTGTGGTTTTTCATCTTGAATCTTCCTGACCTCTGCCCTTCTCCAAACGTGAAGCGGGGTCTGTCCCCCTGTGGGATGTCCTCAGTGACTCTCTTGGTCACTGCTTCTGACTCTGGGTGTGGGATATGGTCAAGGGACTTAAAGGGGACGGAGGTGGCTGTAAGTGGGGCCGTCCAGGAGCTGGCCCGGCCTGACCTGTGGGCGAGGCCTGAGCCTGGCGGTGGGCTGAGGCTCCTGCCCGCCTCCTCCTGCCTGTGAAGTGGAAAGTGGAGGTTCTGGATGAGAAATCCTCAAAAGACCACTCTGCCCTTTTGGATGTTAGCAAAGGGAATAAAAAAGAGAAGAAGCAACTCTTTGATTTCTTTGTCTTTGAAGGTAAAAGCCTGAGAATTTGTCAAAGAGGGTTAACGGCCCGATGCTGCCTTAATCCGCCTTGTCGGGCTGCTTTGGGACGAAGGAGGCTGGTTCTCGGGTCGCTGGGCCCCAGGGCCGCCATATTGGCCACCTCACCTGTGGGCAGGATGGGCGCTGAGGAAGGGCCTGGGCTCCAGGCTGTGGCAGTGGGTTCTGATTTCAGCGCCAGCCCCCCAGGGTGTGGGGACCGGACAGGCGGGCTGTGATGGGGTCCCAGTGCCACAGGGTTGTCGTGAGCACGGCAGGAGGGAGCGTCACGGTGAGCTCGAGGTCAAGCCAAGAGCAAGGCACTGGGTGTGCGGACTGGGTGCATGCAGGTAACTCTGTGCATCATCGTCCTTGGCGGGACGGGTGGCCTCTGCGTCCCTGTGCCCGGGCCCTGGCCCCCCAGCCCCGGGCCCCCAGCGGCCGCCCTGACGTTTGACCTGCTCTGGAGGCACCGTTCCTT
>NC_043700.1:190627794-190633044 GCF_006229205.1 Suricata suricatta
GAGAACGGCTCATGGGCCTGGGCTTGGTATTTACTGCAGGGAAGGCCACCACACGAAGGGATGAGGTGTGGGGGGTGGAGTCCGGAGAAAGGCGGCCACAGGCTCCCGGGGTCTCCGGGTGCCGTCACGTCTGGCCACGACGCCACATGAAGTGTCCACAGGAAAGCTCACGGAGGCTCGGGGCCCCGGGTGTTATTGGGGGCTGGCCTCGTGGGGTCCTTCTGCCTGGGGCTTTCCCAAAGGCCACACTCCTGGGAGGAGGGCGGGTGCCGGCACAGAGCACCGTCTGCACAGGACTCAGGGCCCTCGAGCCGCTCTTGTCCATTCGGGTGGTGGGAACCCTCTTCACGTCCAAGTTCACAGCCACCATCCAGCGGGTGGGGCCTCTCTCTCTAAGGACAGCGGGCAGCCTGCTGCTTTCGCACCCCCAGAGTAGCAGACCCAGGCCTCCCCCATGCCCTCCCCTCTACCAACGGCTCCCCTTTCACGGGCACAGAGGAGGTGGACTGGGCGATGGGCTCCTGGGGGCAGGGGTGGAGTGGGTGGGCCGGGAGGGAAGCGCTCCTCTTTCTTCCGGTTGATTCATTGCCTCCCCACCCTGCTGGGTCACCTCTGCCCTCTTGCCTCTGTCCCTGACCAGCTGCCCCTTTCCCGATCCCTGACCAGCTCCCCCTTTCCCGATCCCTGACCAGCTGCCCCTTTCCCGATCCCTGACCAGCTGCCCCTTTCCCGCACAGAACGGAAAGCAGAGTTCCCATTCTCGAAGCCCCTGGGAAGAGGGTGGCTCTGCCAGGAATGGGGGACGCCACCGTCCTGCCCCCTCCCCCCTGGCACCCGGCCCCCCACCTCCTGCCGGCTGTCCCCAACCCCAGCATGGCTGCGGAGGAGCGAGTCTGGGGGGAGTGAGTGTTTTTCTAACCCACACGGTGATCTATCCCCAAGAGCACCCTCAGGGTTGGTGCGGAGGCTGTGAGTGGCCCTCGCCTTCCCGGCTCTCACACCACGCTGCTCCAGGAGTCGGTCCCATCCCTCACTTGGCGGGCATCCTGGCTGTTCTCTCCCCGCACCCGGGGGCCGCCTGCTTCTGCATGTTAAGTGCAGGGTGCCCGGCAGGACTGCCAAGGCCCCTTTTCAGGCCCTGGCGTTCTGGGCCGGGGGGGAGGAGGCATGAAGCAGGCCCTGCACCACCCCCACCCCCCCGTTCTGAGCACCCAGGGCCCCGGTGAACCCCTCCCCAAACCCTTGTTGAAACAATTTGGGGAATCCTTTTTGGACAATCAGGAGGTGCACTGGCAGCCCAAACAGGCCCCTCCGGCCGTTTTTGTTCTGCCAGCGGAAGGTTTCCAGAATGTTGGGGAAGGAACCCGCCGGCCTTAATGTGCAAGTCAGCACGTCCAGGGACGCGGAGCCCAGCCAGGCAGGCCCTTGGCCTCCTTCTTGGCCAGCTGGGTGGGAAGCGGGGGAGGGGAGGAGGCGGCCATGGGAGCCCAAGGTGGCTATTGCCCTGGGCCCCAGGGAACTCGGGCTCCAGCCGGTGTGGGCATGGAGGGGGGGCCTGGAGCATCCAAAGAGGGGTGTGGACAGTGGGAGTCAGGGGAGGAGGCTGCACCCCTCTGCCCCCTCCCTCTGGAATTCTGTGGGAGCCTGGAGTCACGTCTCTTCTGGCCCCTAGGACATCCTGGTAAGAATGTTAAGGGGCCCTGGGGTTCCTCCAGTACCTGATCGGGACCGACCTGAGATTTCTGGCATCAGCTCTGGCTCTCAGCCCATACGGGGCCTCGGTTTACACTGTCCCCACTCCAGACTCCGTTTCTTCATCTGTAAAGTGGGAACGATGCCAGCGGGTCCCCTCAATCGCAGTGGGGATCTCACACAAGCAAGCGTGCTGAGTGCCTGGCTGCCAGCAGCAAGGCCACTGTTGTCGTCGGCATTATCCCCCCCCCCCCCGACCCGACCCCATGCCCAGAGCAAGTGGGGGGGCAAGTGCTCGGAGGTGCGGGGCTGGCCTGAGCGGCTGACCCTGTGCTGGGGGCAGACGGATGTCCTAGCCGGTGCGGGGGGAGAGGTTCGGGTCAGGACCCCTCGACTCTACAGATGAGGAAAGGGATGCTCGGAGGCAGTGAGTCACCTGTTCACGGTCACGGCGCGGGGCTCCCGGGCTGAGCGAGGTCACGTACGCGGTGGGGCCGCAGCGTCGGGCACCGAGTGTGCGCTCCGCAGGTAGTCAATGACGAGCTGACCGTTGTTATTGGTACTGCTGCCGCAGCTGTGTGACGGTCCCCGGTGTAGCCATCACGGATGATGTGTCTACGAAGCCGCTTAGTTCGGGTCCCCAAAGGCACTCACTCGGAGACCGCTCCGGCTTTCCCATCGGAAACTGGGCGAAGGGAGTTCCAGAACGTCCTCCTCTTGCCTCTCGGAAGCCATTTGCGACCCCTGTCAGTCGGCGAGGACCAGCCGTCTGTGTGTGGCCTGCAGACGGGCTTGAGCATTTTCCACGCACAGGGCGGTGCAGGCTGGCGGTCCCCTGGATGGGGAGGGTCTGGGCCCCAGCCTGTGGGGTTGAGAGAGGCCTGGGAGCCGCGTGGAGGCCAGAGGGCCGGCTCTGACCCAGGCGCGGTGTGGGGGCACGCGGAAAGTGCTGGGCAGGGGCCATGGGGCCATGGGGCCAGGCCTGGAGCTGGGATTCTGGTGGAAGTGACCCATCTTTGAGATAGAGGATCCTTTAGGGCCCTCTAGGAGCTCAGGGAGTTTTGGGGTGGCCTCACCATCTGCCTGCAGCCTGCAGCCCTGGTAGTCCCCCAAGCCCCCCTTTCGGAGGGTGTCCTCAGATCCCAGAGGCCAGAGAGCCCCCAGCTCCCGTGGATATTTTCCTTTAGTTGCCACGGAAGCTGCATCTGAAGGCCACTTGGCAGCTAAAAAAAAACATGAGACTCGGGTTTTGGCTGCCTCTGGGGGGCCCTGGAGCGTGGTGGGCGCAGGGCTCCGAGGCGGGCGGCCTGGGAGGGTGCTGTCTCTGGAGGGCGGCCCCTCAGCTCCGGAAAGACTCTGCTCGTCCTAGAAGTCGGGGCCGGGATTGAGCAAGGACTCGGAGCCCAGCCTTGACCTCAGGCCCGCTGTCCCTGCCAGGTGTGGTTGAGCCTCTGGCCTTGGCCAAGCCTGAGGCCCTCCCTGCGACGTTTGTGGTGAGCCCCTGGGGGCTCGAGGAGGGCGGGGGCTTCACGGTCCTCCTCGCAAGGACCTTGGAAAGTCACCCGGGGAACGTGCTCTGACTCCCGCTGGTGCGCTCAGCGCGGGTCCGTAAACACTGATGCCGGATCTCAGCCAGTCCCCAGGGAACGCCGGGGGAGAGCTGGCCCCCACTTACTGATGGAGAGGCTGAGGCTATGAGAGGTGAGCCCCAAGTCAGGGTCTCACGGTCCACGTTCCGTGGCCATCAGGAAGTGCTGGGGCAACCACGGAGGCCTTCCTGACATGCTGAGGGGCATGGTACCCAGACCCTCCCGGCACGTGCATCCCGGTGCGGTATCACTGCAGACACCAAAGGGTCAGAAAGGACGCTTACTTGGTACTTCCTCTGTGCCAAGTGTAAATTCAGGAAAAACAGAAGCATTAGGCTCATTTATTTTCATAGGAGCTTAAAGCACCAGGAACCAGTATTGTGCCCATTTTACAGATTTGGAAACTGAGGCCCATTTGCTTAAACTTGCAAATGGTAAGTGGTGGAGCCAGGACTTGAACTCAGGCCATGATCAGGGCGTCTTCCCTGGCTTGGAAGATGTGCAGAGGATGTAGAGGGACCTCCCTGTCCCCCGAGCGCTAAGTGCAAAGTGAAGCCACCCAGCAGCACAGTGGGGAGAGGGGCCCTGTGGCCAGCTGCTGTGGCCACCATGGCCACCTGGCTCCCCAGCTCCTGAACGACCGGGGCCCTTGCCCCCAGCCTCCAGCGGGGCTCTGAGGAGATGCCAGCGTCTGGCACGGGTCAGACCTGTACGGTGCCGGCAGAGGCCAAGCAGGGGATGAGACCCAGTGACGGGTGCCCGGGGGAGGGGGAGCTGTTGGGGGGGTGTGGGCCAGACTGGACAGAACACGCCCTAGCCTAAAGATTTCAAACCCAAATTTAACACGTTAAGACCTTGTATTGGCCAAACGTAATCGAGCTGCAGGTCCAATTTGGCCCGTGGGCCCTGGTTTGTGACCTCTGACTGCTGGGGAGACCTGCGTCCCTGGGGCTGTTGAGGGGAGGCCACTGAAGCCCAATTTGGCCACAGTCAAAGGGTCGCCCACATCAGGGGACCAGAAGCGAGTTCAGCCATGCCACGGAGAGAGAGGCCACGCTCAGGGTCCGAGGGACCAGGGCTCCAGTCCTGCTGCGTCTGGGACCCCGTCTCTGTCCGGCAGAGGGGTGGGGGCACAGGGGGCGGTGCGAGGCACGCGCTCCGGGAAGGGCGGGGCTAGGCCCGCGCGCTGTGTGACGTGGGATGGACCCACCCCGACGGCCCACGGGCAGGCCCTGCGGGGGCCCTGACAGCGCGCTGCCCACAGGGGCCAGGTGGCGGCGTCCCGTCCCGCGTCACAGAGGAGGGGGCGAGCCCTGACGGAGCCGGGTGTCTCCCCCGCCTGGCTTCTCTAGACGCGGGCAGGGGGGCTCCAGCGACGAAGGGACGCGGACCTCACGGCCGACAGGTGCACCACCCGCCGCCTGGCTCCGTCAGTCCGGGGTCGTGCCGAGTGCCCGGGGTCCACGATGAGCCCCCGAAACTCCCCGTGAAGGATTCTGTGCTGCGCAGTCTCAGGCCTGGGCGGATCCAGGTAGCGGCCACAGCTGTCCGGAAATCGCCAAGGTAAAGAAAGTGCTGGAAGGTTCCGCGGCCGGACTCCCCAGTGCCCCAGCACACGCACCCCTCCACACCGGGTCTGTGTTCCGGGCTCCTGTGGCCACATCAGTTCAGGAAATCTCCACCGCCTTCCTGTCCTCTAACCGCATTCTTGTGTCGATTCCATGGATTTCAGGGTCCAGAGGTTAAGGGTCATGTGGAGCCCCCTGCTCTTTCCTGCTCTGCCCATGTGCGTCTGGGTCCCTCTGGGTGTTGTTAGAAAATGAGCCCACAGGCCCCACCAGTGGCCAGCAGCCAAGCGGTGGGTCCCCGGGGCCGGGCTGCTCGGGGAGGGAGGGAGAATGCGGGGTCTCCCCGCCTGCCTCCAGCGTGGGCACGGGGCGCACGGGGAGCACGGCGGTGAGGTCGAGGG
>NC_043700.1:190633144-190639662 GCF_006229205.1 Suricata suricatta
GGGCCGCCGTCTCTGTGCGGACAGGCGAGGCAGGGCCCAGAGGCCTTGCCCCTCACGGCCGGCCAGGGGTCACGGCCGGCGCTCTTCCTCTGCTGGGCCTCAGTGTCCTCACTTAAGCTTGGGGTGCCAGTGACATCAGCGGGGAGCCCCCCTCCGGGGCTGTCAGGGGGTCGAGGACGGTGGCCCCCCGGGGGGAGTGCTCTGGTCGCTCTGTTGACGGCTCTTATTGTCGGAACCAGAACCCGCCTTATTCTGGAGGGACGCAACTGCATCCTGTATGCGCGGGCCCTGGGCCATGTGAAGAGGCCCCGTAAGGAAGGGGGAGCCCGTGTGGGGTGTGGGGAGCCCCCGTCTCAGGCCTGGGCTCAAATGCTGGCTCTCTGTCAGCAGCTGCAGGGGCCTGAGATTCCCCGAGCCTGGGGGCCCCGGTGACCACACAGGCCGCCGTAGGGCTGGACGGGAGGCAGTGCGCGTAGGAGGCCTCACCCACTGGGGAGCACTCAGCGCCGCCCGGGGAGCTTGGAGCCCCAGCCCCGTCTGGGTGACACACAGTGTGGGGCAGCGGGACCCCTTCACACTTGACAGTCACAGCACCGCTGTGTGGCCCAGCTGTGGGACGTTGCGCAAGTGACTCAGCCTCTCTGGGCCTTCGGTGCTGCGCCCGTGCGAAAGGGGGCCCTTCCCCCGCGATTTCGTGGGACACTGAAGACGGCAGTCCAGAGGGCCTGCGGGGGCCGCGGTCAGTGTCGCTAGCTGTGTGGCCGCGGGCGGACGCCTGTCCTGTCCTGTCCTGTTTTCTCATCCATCAGAGGACAGGACTCGGCCCCCGGCCTGTACTTCATCTGACTCCACTTTCTGGGCAGATCATCCCTCCATGGCGTTTTTACTGCTTGAAGCCCCACACTCCCGTCACGGGTTTGCAAGGCCACCTTGTCCCCAGCAGAGCTGGTGGCAGTGACAGGGAGGGCCGGTCTCCCTGGTGGCCAGCGTTCGGCCAGGCCGTGGGGCGTGGGGCTGGCGGGTGCTGTGTTCTCTGCGTGCAGCGGGTGCTTCCTCCCAGCCTGGAGGTCTCAAGAGCAAGCGTTCTAGAAGCCGCCGGCCTCCTGAGAGCTGGACCGGCACCGGCACTGGGTCATTCCCTGTACTCTCGGGTCAGAGAAGTCACAGACCCATTTTGCAGGCAAGGACGTAAAGCGGGGAGGGGATGGGTCTTGCTCAGGGCCTCGCAGGGAGGGTGTGGGGATCCCGATTCGAACCCAGGACCCCCCCCTCGCTGCAGCAGATGTGTGTGAGCCGCAGCCAGAGAGAGAGAGCAGGGTGAAGCCGCTGACGTTTCGCAGGCACGTCCCGAGCAGGGTCCCCGAGCGCCGGGCGGCCCTCGGCGGGCTGGGGCAGGGACGCGTCTTAGGTAAGAACGCGGGCGAAGGTCTGTTCTAACCCAGCAATTACCCATCTCCTGGGCGTCCGTGGCTTTGAAGGTTTCTTCTCTGTGGGCTGCTCCACCGTGATTAGAAAAGCCCGCGGACCCTCTTTAATGGGAACACCCTGGTTCTGGTGGGTTTAAGCAAGCGGCTTGCTCCGGGGGCATCTTGTTGTGAGTATTAATAAAAATGATGTGTGTTTTCGCGGGTTTCCATAGGGACTTCCTAAGATGTACGTGCCCGAGACCTACCTTTGGAGCGCACGGAATGGTTATCTTCCAGATGTCCCCTGACACTTCGCGGGTGTCCCCGGCCGGGGGGCAGATGCTGGGGCTGTTTGTGTCTGAGGTGCAGATGGAATGGAAGCGGCCGGGCCGTGGTCGTGTGTGCTCGCGGGGGTGAGGGGTCTGGGTGCCCGGAGGCAAGGCCGAGGGACGTCTGGGCGCACGGTGCTGTCGCGTCTGTGACCCGGTGTTTGAAAGTTGTCGTATGTCTGCTGGGAACAGCAGTTTCCTTTTGCTGTGCTGCCTGTTAAGAGGAGTTCAGGCCTCCCCGGAGGCAGAAAGAACAGGGCCTTTGGATACAGACTCGTAGCCCGGACCAGCCGAGCACCAGGGCCGGCGGGCTGCCGGGTTGAGAGCCGGCTGCCGCAGGCGGCGAGGTCGCCGGAACAGGAGTCCTGCGGAGTCCTTGTCCCTGCTCAGTCACCAAAAGGCTCAGTGGTCCGGGGTGAGACAGAGAGCTTTTTAGACCCCAGTTTCTTCATCTGTGAAATGGGTGCGTTAGGGGAATAGCCTGTCATTTGCAGAGGACAGAAGCCCAGCAAGAACTAGTGTAAGGAATAGAAAAGGTACATGTGACTCTGCACAATGGAAGATTATAGGGATAGAATGTCGGCTTCAGGCAAGGCTCGATCCAGGGGCTCAAACAACGTCTTCTGAACTCTGTCCTTTTCTCGTGCTCTGTCTCTGGGCTCTGCTAAGTGCAGGAGTTTGTTCTTAGGAGGCAGCCTGAAGTTTCCCTGGGGGATGGAATAAACTAGATTTTTTAAAGCGATACGCACACCTGTGTTACCAGCACAGAGGGCGGGTCGGGGGACAAGGACTTTGCCTCGTCCAGTTGTTGGTACAGAAGGCCGCAGCCTGGGTCATAAGGCGCTCTTCTCGGGACTCGGGGTGAGCTTGAGGCCACAGGGAAGAACGTTGGGACCGAGAGGACCGGCATGCAGAGCCTGGCTCCGGCATTTCCACAACCTCTGTGGCTCCAGGGGGAGTCCTCCCCTGCCTCTGCCTCAGGGTCCCCTTCTGGACGGAGCAGAAGAGTGTCAGTTCTCCACAGCTGAGCAGAACAACGTCCCTTGGCACCTGGGTGGGTAGTCGTGACCGTCTGAAGAGCCACGGGCTGGTGTCTGCAGTGTGGCAGGTGTGGCCGCAGGGGTGAGCCCGAGTCCCTGACCTCTGTGTCCTTGGCGGCCCCCTTGGGCCCTTTGGCATCATCTTCCAGCTGTCTCCTGCTTGCCTGCTTGGAATTCGGTTCAGCCCCTTGCTGTGAGAATGGTTGGCCCGTGATGGTTTAACTGGTTAAGGGTGTATTTGTCCCACGGCAGGGATGTCTGGTGTGTGTGGGGGCAGCCAGTGCTGTGTGGCAGCTTTGTCCCAGCCTCCTTGTGCCTTTCTGCTCTGCTGTCCTCGGTGAGTGGCTTCGTCTTCAGTTTGCAAAGTGGCTGCCATACCTCCAGGCATCACATCTGTATTCCAGGTAGGAAAGAGGGGATAGAGAGGTGAGGAACAGAAGGAAGCCTTCAGAGAGCCTAGGTAGGGAGAGTGGGTCCTGAGCTGCCAGCACTCTGGGGGCAGATAATATGTCTCTCAGGCCTGTTCTGCTGGCTGGGCGCTGTCCATGCAAATATGCAAATCATCTTGCCGGTGAGGACCTAAAGGGGCAGGAGGAGGTGGGTCAACCCCCACAGCATCTCCTGTCCCCTCAACACTGTCCTAGGCAGTGTGCCCCCTCCCTGACTCGAGGCCGCCTTTCAGAGCTGAGACGCTGACTTCCGTGGAGGCTGTGGGCACGGGAGTCCGGGGGGCGGCAGCTGGCCAGCGTTGACGGGCCCCAGGCAAGTGGAGGTCTCTGTGCTAGACACTATGGGGTCACAGCCATGATGCGCCCCCCTGACCTTCCTCGGCCTCCCCGGGAGGGGACGCAGGCACCTCGGAGTCAGGCAGAGTCTGCCCCGCGCCGGCCTCGGGAGCCTGAGCACGGGGCCTGAGATATTCGGGCCTCAGCTTCCCATGTGTGCAGTGGGAAGGGTTTGGGGGAGGGCGTGCAGATCGGCCTGTTGCCACACCTCCGACGCGGGGTCCGGAGGCCGTGTGCGGGCCCTGGCTCCGGTCTTGAGGCCCGAATGAGCCCTCATAAGCCCGAACGCATCGGAGGGTCCCCTGGGCGCTGCCCCCGCCAGTCGCTGCTGAGGAGGCCACAGGCCCCTCTGGGGTCAGCGTCATCACAGTCGGGCGCAGGCCGAGAGGAGGAGTGACAGGAGCAGGATAAGCACCCGGCCCAGGAGCGGCGCCAGCCAGCACGGTGGCGGGGAGGGGGGCCGTGCCCCCAGGGACCCGTTCCTCTGCAGTAAGCAAGGCAGACACGACCTGGTGGCACAGAGCCCTTGGGCTCTGGTGAGCTGCCGCTGGGGTCTGGCCGGGTGGCAGGGTGCACGGGCCTCCAGCCCCCATCACGGGGCCCCCTCTGTTTGGGGAAGGGGGGGAAGCTCCCAGGCCGTGGGATTGGCTCACCTGGGAATGTGCCTCAGAGGGGCTGGGCCTGTTTGAGAACCGCTCTGGGGAGGTGGGGCGGGCCAGGTGAGGCAGGGGTGGGGGGGGCGGGCCAGGTGAAGCCTGAGGCAGCAGGGCTGGAGGGGCAAGGGCCTTTCAGGCAGAGGCCGGTGCTCAGCAAAGGCCCTGCGGTAGGAAATGGTGGGCAGCTCAAGGAGCTGGGAGACCGGAGGCATGGAGGGGCTGGTGGGGGGCAGGGCCTGTGGGCACCGTGGCCCGGGGCGCATGCGCCGGTGGGAGCACGCCCCTCTCTGGGGTCCGGGTCAGGAGGACGTTCATCCCCCCTCTTCCTTTGTAAAATATTCCTCCGTTGGTGGACTTTTTCATTGAACGTATATTACTTTTATAATAAAAACACCAACAAAAATTTTTTAAAAATATTTTTTATTAATTTTTGAGAGAGAGAGACAACATGAGTAGGAGAGGGTCAAAGGAGAGGGAGACACAGCATCTGAAGACGGGCTCCAGGCTCTGAGCTGTTAGCACAGAGCCCGACATGGGGCTTGAACTCACAAACCATGAGATCATGACCTGAGCCGAAGCCAGATGCTTAACCGACTGAGCCCCCTGGGCACCCCAGGGCTCTAAGTATTTCCCGTGGGCTCTGTTGCCAGACACCCCCTCTCTGTCAGCTCCCGTGACCGTGAAGCCCAGAGTGACTGCGCGGTGTCCTACCTGAACCAGGAGCCTTCAGAGGAAGGTCGGGGTTTGGGGGGACGCCAGGCACAAGCAGGGGCCCCCGCGGGCACGGATGGTCCTCCCCCCACTCAACCCCAGATCGATGCGTCTTCTGAACTTCATCGCAGACGGAAATCTCCAGCACGCCTGGTGCTCCGGGGGGACGAGCCAAAGTAGTTGCAGGATTGCAGTTGGAAATTCTGGAGACGCCGGAACAGGAAATCCCCTCAGCGGATCCTGGGCCGTTATTATCTGTTTCCCAGATGGATTCTCGAGAGGCGGCCGGCGGGGCCCACTTCCGCGCCAGGATTCGGGGTGGGGACCCCAGCGTGGGCCCCCTGCCTGCCTGGATTCAGCCAGCTGGGCTTGGACCCCCACGGCTGGGTTTTCCGAGCTGGAGAGGCACCTGGGAGATGGAGGGGTCAGGACTGTAACTAAGCATTGAAGTAGCCAAGCTCTGTGAGCAACCCCCACGACCACCCCCAAATCCAGCCCCTGCCCCCCGGGACCCTGTCCCCAGGTGTGCAGCGGATGCGTGGGCCCTGGGCTGGGGAGGGGCCGCTCTGGGAGGGGGGGACCCGGGGTTCCCTCCTGGATCTGCGGCCCTGCGTGCTCGTCCGTTTGCGCTGAGCAGTGGCGCTGGGGTGTCCGGTTGTCCCCGATGGTCTGGAGTTGGTCCCAGAGCCGGGCCGGTGAGCTGTGGAGGGGAAGGGCCCTTTACCTGCTGGGCGAGGGCCACCCTGCCCGCATTCCTCTGTTCTAGGGGTGTGTTGAGCCCCTCTGGGCGCCGGAGGAAGCAGGAGGGGCTCCCGCTTGGCGGGGACGCTGGGTGAGAACATGTCCAAGCACGAGAAAGGCTCAGACAAGTCCCGACTGAGGGCCTCGCTCAGGACGTCTGACCAGCACCCCTCAAAGGAGTCCTCGAAACCTGGCAAGTGTGAGACCCTGTCACAGACCCTGGGAGCCTGGGGACACGTGGACAAAACGTCACCTCCTGGATGGGCTCCTGGGGCGGGGCGGGGACACTCGGGGACATAATGAAATCCGAACTGAGTGCGGGCTTTGGTGAATATGAGGTGTCTTGCTTCCTTAGTGGTGATGCACACCCTGGGCTGCAGGATGCTGGCGGGATCCCAGGGTGCACGGGACCCCCTGCCCCGGCCATCTTTGCGGCTTTCCTGCGAACTTAAATCTGTGCTAACACGAACCGCTTATTTATGGCAAAACACCCAGATCATCCCTTCCGTGCTGGTCCGAGGGCAAAGCCAGTCTGTCCCCACGCCCCTCACATCCCCACCGGGGACCCCCCCCCCCGGACGGCCACAGGATTCGAACTCGGCTCTCAAGAGTGGAAATGGAGTCCTGTCCCCTCCCTCCCTGCCTCTGCCCCCTCTTCCTCCTCTCCTCTCCCCTCCTCCCTCCCTCCTCTCTCCTCCTCCTCCTCACCCCTCCCTCTCTCCTCCTCACCCCTCCCTCTCTCCTCCTCACCCCTCCCTCTCTCCCCTCCTCCCTCCCTCCTCTCCCCTCCTCTCCCCCTCCTCCTCACCCCTCCCTCTCACCCCTCCTCCTCTTTCTCTTCCCCTTCCCT
>NC_043700.1:190639762-190642923 GCF_006229205.1 Suricata suricatta
CCCCCTCCCCCTCCCCCCTGGAAGACAGACACACAAGTACCTCTTCCACTACCTCAGAAGGGTTCTCAGTCCAGGGTGGTTTTGGGTCATTGCGTGGAGCGCAGCGATTCTGGCATCCAGTGTGCAGGGGCCTGGGGTGCCGCTGAGTATCTGACACACACCGCACGACAAGTCCAATGTCACTGGTGCCAAAGCTGAGGGTTGTTGTTCTGGAAGCCTGCTGCTCAGGCGGACTCCTGGTCCGGTCTTTCTAGCAGACTCCGGCCGAGCTGTGACTGTGGCAGCAGGGGGAGAGCGCTGCGCTGACGCCCCCGGACGCTGTGCGCCAGGCCTCGAGGCAGAGGACGCCCTTCTCACACCGTCTCAGTGGGGCAGGTGCCGTCAGTATATGCTCCTTGCACAGTCGGGGAAACCGAGGCACAGAGAGGCTAAGGAACTTGCTTCAAGTTGCACAGCTAGCGAGTGGCCGAGCTGAGTTGTGAACCCAGGCCGCCCCGTCCGAGGCCATGGTTGTGTCTGGGGGCCGGTCAGCCTTCCCTGTGGTGGCGCCTAAGGCCCTGCGTCGGGCAGAGGCTACCTCACAGCGCTCTGTACCTGCGGTCCTGCAGGGGAAGTGGGGAGAGCCCCGCCCACGCGGTGTCTAGCCCCACCCACCCGGTGTCCTCGCCCCGCCCTGGGGCATCTGAGGAGGGGTTTGTGTGCGTCCCTGTCCCCCGGCTCCCGCTGCTCCCAGGGTCCTCTCCTGCACTCTTCTCTCCCCCTTGGGCTATGCAGTCTCTTCCCCACTTTGCAGACAGGGACCCATGGCCCAGGAGCAGCCAGCTTCCACACTGTGGAGGACAGGGCAGAGATTTGCTCTGGGTGCAGATGACTCCCAAGCCTGTGTGGTCACCGTTGTTCTGCCCAGCCCGTCGGGGGGGCCAAGGGTGTCCCTGAGGGCCCGGGCTGGAGCTGATGGGGGTGAGGGGGACTTGGAGGGGAAGCAGAAGACTTCCATCTGTGCTCAGTGCTGCCTCCTAGCCCCCTCCCGCCCCTCCCAAGAGTGGGGGAGAGGGGTCACCTCTCCAAATGTCCCAGGACCCTTGAGCTGGCCGCCCCTCGGGAGCTTGGCTTTCTTCCTCCGCACGGCTGCTCGAGGAGCGCTGTGAGGGTCTGTCACACACGGGCCGCAGGGGCTCCTCCGTCTGTCCCAGCCCTCCTCCCCAGAACCGGGAGGGACAGATGGCCTTGGCTGGTCCGTCAGTGGATCGATCGAGGGGCTGGGGCAGCAGCCACTCAGCAAACCTTCCACTTGCTTTGCTGACCCTGAAGGGCTGGCAGGTGATCTGCCTCTGGGCCCCACAGGCCACTTCTGAGAGATCCTGTCCCCAGGGTGAGGGCGGAAGGAGAAGGTGAGTAAACTGTGTCACCCATGCCTGCCTGGCTTTCACCACTGTGTCTCAGCCCAGTGGGTTTGCCACAGGTGTTTGTGGAATGAGTGGACAGGTATGTGGATGGATGGACGGATGGATGGACAGATGGATGGACGGATGGTTGGGTGGATTGATGGATGGATGAATGTTTGGGTGGATGGATGGGTATGAATGGATGGATGGAATGATGGATGGATGGAAGGACAGATGGATGGACGGATGGATGGGTGGGTGGATGGATGGATGGGTGGGGGGGTGGATGGGTGAATGGACGGACGGATGGATGGAGAAGTGGGTGGCTGGGAGCTAGGATGATGGCCACCCAGAATGCTCACGGGCTGTTCTGGAGTCAGTGCACCAATATGGCAGCCCCACCCAGTTGAAGAGCACTCTGAGCCCAAAGAGAGGTACAGAGACGGGGAGTCAGGAGGGTTTAGGGGAGGTCATTCCCCCTCAGAGGGAGGAGACAGGGCGGTGGGGAGGGTGGGGCCTGCACTCCCTGCTGAGGCAACGGCAGGGCGAGTGCGGGGAGGGGTTGGGGAGTGACAGGGGGCTTGGTCTGGCCACAGTGTGGGCAGGGGACGGGTGGGCACAGCAGGAACTGGGGCTGGGCAAGGCTGGAGCAGAGTGGGGCACTAGAGCAGGTGGCATCTGTGGGCCTGTGCCTGGCTGGGCTCCGTCTTGGGGTGTGCGGTGGGGACAGCGGCCCCGGCGTCAGGCCCGGAGCCCCTGCATATCGGGACAGGCTGTTTATCTGGGAAGACGCTCTAGGTAACCAGCCTTGCCCCAGAGTTCCCGAGGACTGACTTTGGTGTTCCTTTTGTGTCTCCTCAACTGGGCCGCAGGCTCCTCCCCTCTGCCCTCACCACGCCTCCAGGAAGCCTCCCTGGGTGATATGCCTGGGTCCGGCCCCCCTCTGAGCTACCCCAGCCTCTGCCTCTGCCTCCCTCCCCTGTCCCCGCCCCGCTCACAGCCCTGTGCCTGTGGTCACTGCCCCTGAGCTTGTCCAGCACCCCTCATGCCCGGAATCCCACCTCGTCACGGTGTTGGCAGTGTCCCGCCCAGGCTGGCCCTAACGGGGCTCCTTTGGTTGATCCAGAGCGTGGCCTTCCCAGCGGAGGAGCCCTGGGCTGGCCCTGCATTTCTGTGCCCATTGAGGGTTTACCAGGATTAGTGAGTGTGGGCCCTTCCCACCCTCCTGGCCGTGTGCTGCCCAGACCTGCCCCAGGGCCCCGGAGAGCGTCCTGGCTTGGGTCTGCCATCAGTGCCTTCCTCCTCGGGGAGCTCGTGTGTGCTTGGCATCAGCCAGTGCTCACCGCTCCCCCAGCATTGCTTGTGCCCCGAGCAGAAAGGAGAGGCCGTCGCGAGGTGGGTGTTTGGTGACTTCAGGGCCAGCGGTGTCCCTGAGCCGAGCTCTGGGGAGCAGTGGGTCTGGAGTCTCCTAATAGGTGTGTTCAGGGTTAGGGAAGGAAGAGGAGAGGTGGGGGGAGCGTCTCGTAGCCTCAGCTTGCCTGGCAGCATTGGAAGGCTCTGACAAGTCCTGTAGTAAAGAAATTGGTTCACTTTACCAGAGTGTTCCCAAGCGTATTTGGTCGTGGAACTCTGTTTTCTGGTTTTTGTTTTCCTCGGGGCACCTATGAACATCTGTCAGCACCGTATTTGGGTAAAGCCAATTCCGGAAGAGAGGCCCGACGTCCCTTCACTGCGCATGTCCCTCTGCGTGACACCGTGACAGGTGCTGGGACCAGC
>NC_043700.1:190643023-190644831 GCF_006229205.1 Suricata suricatta
CAGATCTGGCAGTTCCCCAAGAAAGTCACGGTCACGGAGGTGAGGACGGAGCGGAGGGGACTCTGGACGCGAGGCTGGAAACGTCAGGGCTGGCAGGACACCAAGGCTGTGTTGTGGGTTCGAGCCGCACAGCCCACCGGGGCTCAGAGGGCATGCGTGGGGACCCCAGCCCCTTGGCACCGACGCCCCCAGCTCAGCTGGCCGTCCTGGGGGCACAGAGAGGGACCAAGCCTGTGCGTAACGATGTCCTCTCCAGCATCCATGCAGTCATTCATCATTCATTCATTCATGGCCGTGCCCGACGCTGTGCTCCAAGCAGGGCAGACCCACGGGAGAGTTAAGCACGGTCTTGTCAAGGGGACTGGGCGTTTCCATGGCAACCAGAGGCCAAGCCCCAAACGAGGGTACTATAGGAAATGCCGTACTGGAGGGAGGGGGTCCCGTGACCACCTCCGGCCCGGTTACCCTGCTCTTGCCCTGGCCCTTTCCATCTACTCTGTGCTCGCTGCCAAAGGGATCCTGTGGAAACGTCCGGTGCCCCCAGGACGTCCCTGCTCTGCTCTGAGCCGCCCCCCCGACACCCCAGCATGCACAGAGGAGGTCCGATATCCCAGTGGACCACAAGGCCTGCAGGATCAGTCTCCGTTTCTCTTTGGGCTCCTCCCTTGCTTGTCTCCCTCCAGACCACACTGGCCTCCCTCAGCTCCTTGAATCGGCCGGGCATCGCCCGCTCGGGCTTGCTGTCGGGAAGAGCGCACCTCCCCTCCCCGGCCCCCGCCAGGTCCCTACTCCGACGTCACCGTCTCTGGGAAGCCTCCTCGGCCACTCTAAAACGTCAACATCCCTGCCCCTTCTTAGGCTTCTCCCCACCGGTGTCACGCCAGAGCCTAAGCTGGTGTTCGGTTCTCTAACACGCTATTTGCTTCGTCATCGGGGGACCCGCGGCTCCTGCTCCCGAGTGCAAACCCCGGGAGGGCAGGACTCTGCCCGCGTCGTTTGCTGCCGCTTCCCCAGTGCCTGGACGCGGCTGGGCGACTGCGGGGTGCGTCAAGGGCGGCCTGAGGTCTTCGGGGGGGGGGGTGGGTCTCCCACCTGTGCACACAGGGAAGGGTCTGGGTGGGGGAGGATGCTGGGGGGCCGGGGTGGGGCGATGGGCTCTGCGCGCTTGCTGAGGACTCGTGCCCTAGCCTAGAGGCAACGGGGAGGTCTCTGGGGGGTTGCGTGTGGGACGCCCGTGTGCACACATGCGTGAGCAGGCGTGTGCCTGCGGACGCGTGGAGGGGGCTGGGGAGCGCAGGCGCCCAGTGATTTGCCAGCGCATCTCCCTCCCTTTTGCCAACCACCAAGCCCCCTTCTTGTCTCCAGTGCGAGTCCACTCGAAAGGACTCTGCGCATCACCGCGACACGATGTTAGGAGCCCGCCGTGAGCCCGCCTGGACCAGGAGAGGCAGGGCGCCCGCGGTCAGAGGAGGCGCCGTCTCCGCCTGGCCGCTGGTGACGTCGGATGCGCGGTGCATCCCCGGAAACTCTCTTAGACGTGTTCCACCTGCACCGTTATTTGATTCACCACTGAGGAACGGCATTGATTTTAAGCCATATTCCGATTTCAAAGAGGTTAAAACGTGCAAAAACAGAAACAGTCACCGGTCTGAGGATCAGTGAGGCACGGTGACAAGGGGCGTAGAGACACGTATGGGATGCGCCAGATTCTTTCCGTAAACGCCGTCCAATCTGCGTTCTGGAAAACCAAACCGGACGGGCTGGCCAGGCCAGACCTCCCCGTGCACGTGTGCGGACAGGCGCCTCCC
>NC_043700.1:190644931-190674474 GCF_006229205.1 Suricata suricatta
CGCGTGCGTGGCGCAGGGGCCAAGCGAGGGGCCCCGAGAACCTCAGAAGTCACCCAGCGAGACCGGGGGCAGAATGGTCCCGCCAGCTGTTCTCTCGGGTACCTGGTAGAAGTCGGGCCGCCCCGGACCCTCCAGGTTTACTTCGGGGGCCAGACAGGCAGCAGGTGCCTGTTTTTCAAAGGGTTACAAATATGCACATCTTGGGACGAAGCCCAGCTCTGTCACTGGAAAGCTGTGACTTCGGGGACCTCCCTGCTGCCCCGACCGCGGAGGGAGCCCGGCCACAGCGCCTCCTTCCCAGGCTGGTGGGGCGGGTTGGGTGTGTCAAGTGCCCCTGGGCGCCTGGTCGCACGTGCTCGGTGCCTGGGGGGCCCGGTCTGCACTGCCTGGCCAGGGACCAGCTGCTCCCAGCAGGACAGAGCTCCCCGTCCCCGCACCCTGCGCTCTGACGTGCTACACCCCAAGTTTCCAGCAAAAGTCTCTTCCTCTGCTGCCCCTGGATGGTCTTCCCTCCTGCGACCCTCCACCCCCCTCCCCTCCCTTCCTGGCGTCCACTTTCTGCCCAGTCGGCCTTCTTTTAAAAAATATTTATTATTATTAATGTTTATTTATTTGTGAGAAAAAGAGAGAGAGACAGAGCGTGAGCAGGGGAGGGGCAGAGAGAGGGACACACAGAATCCAAAGCAGGCTCCAGGCTCTGAGCTGTCAGCACAGAGCCTGACGCGGGGCTCGAACCCACAGACTGTGAGATCATGACCTGAGCTGAAGTAGGAACTTTACTGAATGAGCCCCCCAGGTGCCCCTCATCCCATCTTGTAGCTTCCCTCTTCCTCCCCTCCCCTGCCTTCCCCTCTCCTCCCCTCCCCTTCTTAAATGATTTTTGATGAGAATTTTCCCAAAACGTCTCCCATGGTTTTCTGGGAGTCAGGGGGCAGTCTGTTCTCCCTCCTCTGAAGTGGGGGCCAGGGCTCAGTCTGCAGGCCACCGGGAGCATTAGCTGGGCCCCGGGGCCCCTGGAAACGGAGCGCGCCGTAGGGTCCCCGCGTTTCTCTGTGGCTCAGGGCCCCTGCGAGGGGCAGGAGGCTGGGAGCGTCCCAATGGCGGTTCTGCGGGTGGGTCAGATCAAAGGCGCATTCAAGGTGAATCCAAACCACGGCGAGCAGCGCACTCACCGGTGACCCTGTGGGGAACAGCCCTCACGGCGGGGCCCGCGCTGCCGGTCACCAGCGGCTGCTCCCTGACGCTGTCGGGGACCGGGCTCCGTAGACAGGCTCCCTGATGAACGGTCTGGAAGCCTCGGTGGGAGCGGAGCACGAGTCCACGGGCTCCGGGTGGCGGCCGAGTGGCTTCTCCGGTGACGAAGGGGCTGCGGCGTCTCCCTGACCCGCACCGGGCGTCTCCCGGCGGGAGTTTATTCACCCCTCCCTCGTCAGACTGGCATCGAGCACCGCAGCACGGGGGCGCAGGGGCCAGAGCGTCCGCGCAGGTGCGCCAACCACGGTTTGGGGAGTGCCGGCGGCCGAGGGGACAGCCCTGCGCAGGGGACGGTGCCTTCGCTCATTCTGGTCATTCCGCACGCCCGGGAGTGTGCGCCGGAGCCGAGCATGAGCTGGGCAGTGTCCCTCCAGCCGCCACGGCTCCCCAGAGGCGGGTCCCAGCGTGCGGGGCGGGGGGAGAACTTTCTGGAGTGTGGCTGAGACGTCCAGGGGCATGGGCAGGCCTGCCGCTGCGTCCCTGGCCGCGAGGTGCAGGAGTGCGGGAGGGCCTGGGACACGGAGGGCCCGGTCCGGTGTCGGCCCCCCCCACCCCCGCCGGCCGTGGGTGCGGGTGGCGTCTTCTCACCCGCTGGGTGGGCATTGACGTTCTCCGTTGCTTCTGTGATTCCCACGCTGCCTGCTGCACCCCAGCCCCTTTGCCCGGCCGTAGGAAGGCCGTCCCGAGGCCCCGGAGACGGACCTGGGACTCAGCTGGGCCGGTCCTCACTCATGGAGCTTGATCCGCTCCCAGAGAGCTCCCTCAATCCACTTCCCTGCTCGGAACCTTCCGGCCCCTGACTTCCAGATGGAGTCGGGCACCTGAGTGCGGCTGAGGAGGTGCCCCGGAGCTGGCCTCACCGTCTGCACCACCCCCACCCCCCGCCCCGGGACTTCCTCTCCGGTGTTCACGGCGTGTCGGACATGGTCCTGAGCGTTGATGTGTACCGATGCCTTTAGCTTTTATAACAATCTGAGGGGAAACTGAGGCACAGGGAGGCGAAATAACGTGCCACAGACCACCCGGCCCGTGAGTGGCGGGAACAGGACTGGAAGGGAAGCCGAGTGTCTCTGTGTCCCACGTCCACTGGGCTGCACTGGCCAGACCGGAGTGGCCACTGTCAGACACCAGCTTTGGGCCTTTACCCACCTGGTTTGTGTTAACAGCTTCTCTGCCCAGACCCGGCTAACTCGTGTCTCTTTGTGGAAGTTTCCTCCGTCCCATGTGGCCTGGCTGTGTGCAGGACGGGCAGGGGTGGGTCCCTGGTTGGTGTTCGGGATGGGCAGGGGTGGGTCCCTGGTTGGTGTGCGGGACAGGCAGGGGTGGGACCCTGGCCATGTGAGGGATGGCAGGGGTGGGTCCCTGGCCGTGTGCGGGCCAGCAGGGGTGGGTCCTGGCCGTTTGCGGGACGGGCAGGGGTGGGACTCTGGCTGTGTGAGGGCCGGCAGGGCTGGGTCCCTGGCCGTGTGCAGGCCGGGCAGGGCTGGGTCCCTGGCCGTGTGCGGGCCGGCAGGGGTGGGTCCCTGGCCGTGTGAGGGCTGGGCAGGGCTGGGTCCCTGGCCGTGTGCAGGCCGGCAGGGGTGGGTCCTGGCCGTGTGCAGGATGGGCAGGGGTGGGACTCTGGCTGTGTGAGGGACAGCAGGGCTGGGTCCCTAGCTGTGTGAGGTACGGCAGGGGTGGGACCCTGGCTGTGTGCGGGCCAGCAGGGGTGGGTCCTGGCCGTGTGCGGGACGGGGGAGACCTTCCTCTGTTTCCCAATGCTTGGCTCCGACTTGGCTGTCCCTCCGCCTCCCCACCAGGCAGCCCGCTGTCCCCCGCCCCTGCCCCCGGGTGCTGGGCCCCGTCTGCCGCCGCTCTCTGCCGGCCCCGCCTCCTGGGGCCGTGAATAGCTGCTGTCCCGAAAGAGCCTGTTATCTGGGATTCGGTCTCCCGTGTTCTCCTTAGGAATCTGGCAGGCCGGTCACCCTCCCCGAGAGCCCGGCACTGTCCCTGTTTCAGGGGTGAGGACGCTGAGGCCACAAAGCCTGACTTAAACAGCTTTGCCCGAGGTCACCAGGAAGCGGGTGCTGAGGGCAGGCAGCCTGACCCGCTGTGCCTCACCGCTGCTCTAGAAACTTCCCTGAATTTACGGAGCACTTTAGGAGCCTCCCCTCACGCCCTAGGTCATTTTCGTTCACACTGTGGCCCCCCGGATGGCCACATGGCCCCCCTTTTACAGGTAGGAAGACTGAGGCTCAGTCAGGGCTGTGGGGACAGTGCCCTACCTGCTGGGGCTGCCCTGTGCAGGGAGCACATACTTCTCAGCATGCCCGTGTGGCAGATGGGGGGCGGGCGGGCACCGCTCGGTGAAGTTCACGTCCCCGCAGGGTATGCGGCAGAGGAGGGGCCGGCTCCCACCCGGACGCTCCGGGCCAGGTGCAGACCCTGCTCCCTCCGCGGAGCAGCCCGGGGCCACGTGCTCTGCCAACACCGCCATTTATCTGGGTGGGAACTAATTCCCTGAACATGACGGGGTCTTCATAACCGGTGTCCCAGGTAGCACGCCGGCTTTGCGTCTATTTTTAGAGAGAGAGAGAGGGGAGTGGGGGCAGGCCTCTAGCGCTGCCCCAAGCCGGCTGCCGGAAGGAAGCCCATTTCCGAGGGGCACCAGCCTTCCTTCCGCGAGGCCTAGTCTGCCCGTTGGATGACATCTGAACCAGGGCGAAGTGCCGGCATCGCGCTGTGAGTACATAGGGCCCATCGATCCTCGGACTCCCCCCCACCCCCTCCAGCGGCATCGATGGCTCAGCGGGGGGCCAGTTCCTGTCTCTGGGGCAGCCCTCCTCACGGGGGACGGAGAGCGAGAGCGCACGGATCAGCCTGGCGTTTGCTCTGCCACCAAAGGCTCCCTGTTTTCAAACAAAATGCGTCAGTCAGGACACCGTTGGCGAGAAAGGGCTCCCCTCATCTAGCTTGCGTGCAGGGGGCTCTATCCAGAATCACCTGCTCTCAGGGACCACGGAAGGGCTTGAACAGCAGGTTGAAGATTGGATTTTCCAAGGTGAATGTTCTAGAACACCCCCCTTCCCCACCCTCCACAGCCTGGGCCGTAGTAAGGAAGCCAAAGGGTGGCCACCACCCACCCCTGCCCAACAGTGGCCTCACACACCATGTCGCTTTCCTAAGGGTTCCGAAAGGTGGCTCTGAGCTTCCTAGCGGCTGGAGCAAAGACGGAAAGTAGAACAGATGCAGGTGAGCCAGTTGTTTGGGGGACCTTCCTGAACGGCACGCTGACATCAGTGGTGGACACGGCGCCGCATCGCCTCATCCATGGTTGGCCCACTCAGCTACCACCCAGTGTGCATTGAGCGCCATTTGGTGGCTTAAGCTCCAAATTCACTTCGCTAGGGTGACTCCTTCCCAAACCGAGGCAGCCAGGTTCAAGGGCGCCGTTCTCTGCGTCGCCAAGGGGCCAAGAGGCCCGTACAGCCCAGGAGCTGTGGGGTCACTGTCCACCCCGCGTCACAGGGAGGCTCACGGAGGGAGGGGGGACGGATGCCAAATGAGCCCGTGTCCGTGGATACGGACCTAATGCGCTCGGAGAAACGGACGAGGGGAGGGTTCTGTAAGCGCAAAACCCTGTTGCGGTAACATTTGTATTTGCCGTTGATGTAGAAACTCAAAATAAAAATTTGGTTTGAAACTCTATTTCTGGGTCCCTGTCCCCCACCCCAGTTAGTCTGCCGTGTTGCATTTTTGCAACCTTCAGCTCCAGGCTTTGATCACGGTGGTGACTGCGCATGCCCGGCTGTCCTTAACCCACACACCTGAGGCCTTTCTGAAAACTGCCTGGACTCCATCTGCCGCAGCCGCTGATGCCCCCGGAGCGTTTCCACGCAGTGAGGTTGGGGGTCTGGAATTCAGGCTCCTGCCTCCGTGTTGGGGGTCACGCATTTTCCCTAAGGGCACAGGTGTCAAAACTCAGTTAAGGGGCGCGGATGGTGCGCTGGCCACGCCCTCCGCTGCGGAGTAGTTTGGGGCACCCACCGGAGAACAGGGACCCGCCAGGGGCCGTTTTCTAATTTCTGTGCCCCTTTAGGAAGCAGGAGTATGAATGACAGTGGGCCCTCACATCCTTCGAAGTGACCGTGTTCCCGGGAGGTGAGCGTCGGGGACGGACCCAGTGACCTTTGGAAAATTCCAGGGCTCTGGGCCTGTGTCTGGCGTTCCCAGAGTGCATCTGGGAAGTGACTTTATTCTTTTTTTAAAAAGTTTATTTTGAGAGAGAGAGGGAGAGCGTGAGCAGGGGAGGGGCAGAGACAGAGAGGAGGGAGAGAATCCCGAGCAGGTTCTGTACTTTAGAGCCTGACACAGGGCTCAAACCCATGGACCGTGAGATCAAGAGTCAAGCACTTGACCGACTGAGCCACCCAGGCACACCGGAAAGAGTGACTTTATTCTCTTATTGTTTATTTTTTAATATCTATTTGTTTTTGAGAGAGAGAGACACAGACAGAGCACACAAGCAGGGGAGGGAGAGAGAGGAAGACGCAGAATCCGAAGCAGCTCCAGGCTCTGAGCTGTCAGCACAGAGCCCGACGCGGGGCTTGAACTCTAGAACTGTGAGATCATGACCTGAGCCGAAGTCAGACGCTTAACACACTGAGCCCCCCGGCGCCCCTAGAGTGACTCTACACTTAAACCATGTCCCGGTGAATGTTTGGAGACCCCTTCTCTTTTACTTCTTAAAGCAGGATAACTGCGTCTTCGCTTCGTTGTGTCTGTTTGGTCCTAAATGGTGGTTGTGAGCATCTGTGTGTGCGAGCGTGTGTGCGTGTCTGTGTGCGTGTGTGCATGCACGCACGTGTGTGCATGTCTGTGTGTATGCGCATGTGCGTGTCTGTGCGTGTGTGTCTGTGTGTGCGAGCGTGCGCGCATGCGTGTGTGCGTGTATCTGTGTGCATGTGTGTGTGTGTGTGTGTGTGTGTGTGTGTGTGTGTGTGTGTAACAGCTGGTCCCTCTGGGGGCGGTGCTGGGTGTGGTGCTGGGACCTGGCCCGCCTGGCGGTGTGTGTGGACATGTTTTGGGGCGTGTTCAGGGCTCCAGACCCGCCTGATGAAGTTACTTACCCGCACGAAGCCTCACTTCCCCTTCCGGAAAACGCAGAGATGACAGGTGCCCACTTCCTGCCAACGTGTGACGAGTGTGTGATTTAACCCAAATACGGTGCTCAGCCCGCTCCCTGGTGCATGTGCCGGGCGTTGTCAGTGCATTGACCTCTAACTAAACAATCGAGGCCCTTTCTCGGCCTCTCTCGGAGCCTAATTAGTTCAGCGTTAACAGAACACCCTGCCCCCCCCACCCCTCGCCCTATGAGGACCGTCTCCCAAGTTCGCACACGGCCCTGAAAAGGAGACACGGGTGGTGCCGGCAGTGGCAAGCCACCGCCGCCCAGAACCCTGCCAGACGGTCCGGCTGATGGAACCGGAGTGTGGGGGCCACGCTCCTGACAGCCGGCGCTCCGCTCCAGAGCTGGGACCGCTGTGTTGGCGACAGCATTCTGTCTTTGGGGGACTGTGCCTGCCTCTCGCTGCCAGTCGGCCGGGCGCCGGGACCTGTCCGCAAACCTCTGATTTCTTTCTGGCTCCTTGTTCGGGGTTCAGGCATTGCTGGAGCCTCGAAGGCCTGAACCCGGCAGCTGCCCCCCAGCCCCACCCCGGGAAGCGACGTCCGTCTCTCCGGCCTCGGCCTCCCAGCTGCTCGTGGGTCTGCTCGTCTGGTCCTCCCGGAGCCACAGAGGCTCCCCCTCCCTTCCGCAGGCGCACCTGTCGCAGACACGGCTGCCCCGCCGGCTCCTGCCGGGGGGTGGGGACCCCGACCGGCCCCTCCTTTGCTCCACACCTGTTCTCATCAGAGTCCGTTTCACTGCTCTGTCCCCCTACGTTGTTCAGCCCCGCCTCCCCCGGCCACCCTCGTGGCCGCGAGCCCAGCCTGGGCGGATGCCCACGGATGGAGGCCCACGCGATCCCCGAAGCTCGCTGCCACGTCCCCCTCTGGCCGGGGGGGGGGGTGCCTCTGGCTCCCAGTGCACATTTCAATGTCAGCCCAGAATCACTCAAACCCTTTCCAGAGGGCTTAGCGCTCTGCCGGCGCCGTGGGCTCGTTTATGACACAGAATCTCCCCCTCCAGCCCTTGGAAAGTAGATCCTACCCCTGGGGCGCCCGGGGGGCTCAGTATGCTGAGCGTCTGACTTCGGCTCAGGTCATGATCTCACCGTTTGTGAGTTCAAGCCCCGTATCCGGCTCTGCGCTGACAGCTCGGAGCCTGGAGCTGCTTCGGATCCCGTGTCTCCCGCTCTCTCTGTCCCTCCCCCACTGGCTCTCTGTCTCTCTCAGAAACAAATGAAATAAAAAAAAGTAGCTCCTACTCTGGTATTTGGGGGAGCAATGCGAGTCGGGTGCCGTGTTGGCTCCGAGCCTGGGTCACAGGGTAAGGGAAGGCAGCCTGTTACTGGGTTGTTTGCCCCCTGCACTATTTTGACTTAACAGGGATGCGGCTTTGTGCAAGGGGTCACCGGGGCGGCCGGGGTCTGTGACTCTGTTCTCAGCTCCTCACTAATTAGGAGGCGAGCCCGGGCAGGAGCTGGCGGTTACGGGCAGCGGCGCCGGGCTGGGCACAGCGCCAGTCGCGTCGGTGGCCTCGGGCCCCCCAGCTGGAGGTGTTTTGGGCCCCGGCAGACAGATGGGGAAACCAGGCAGAGAGAGAGGGGAGGCTCCGTCACGGGCAGGCTCACCCCAGCAGGCGCTGGTTTGGGGTCCCGCCCCGGGGGGCCTGCGCCCAGGGATCGGTGGGACAAGGTCCTGCGTCTTAGGGCTCCGCGGTCGGGAGGGGGATGCCTGCCGAGCGGCTTGGGGAGGGAGGCCGCGGGGACCAGTCTACTGCGGTTCGCCGTCCCGGGGAGCGGAGAGGGCTGTGGCTGGACGGGCGGGGACGGGGGGGGGGCGCGGCGCCGTGTGGGGGTGCTGATCTCTCCCTGGAGGGACTGGGGGGCAAGCTCCATGTTCTCACCCGGCCGGTGGATGGTGGCCGCCTTGTCTGGTGGCGCCGTGTGGGGGACAGGTTTGGCTTGAGTTTTCAGAGCCGGAAGGACTGACTGCAGAACCAGAGGCCCCGAGAGCGCCACGCCTGCTGAGATCGCCGCGTCATTGCGAGCCCGGCCCTCTGGTCCCCGGCTGCGTGGCCGTAGGGGCTGCTGGGACCGGTCACCACAGACCTGGGGGCTTAAAGCAACAAAGATGGATTCTCCCTCAGACCGGAGGCCCAAATCCAGGGGTGTGCAGGGCTGCCCTCCGTCCGGGGGCTCAGGGACGGGTCCTTCCTGCCTCCTCCGGCCCCGGGGCTTCTGGCCAAGTCCTCCCTCCGCCCTCTGTCTCTCCCGCTCCTGGGAGATCCTTGTCGTCCGGTGTAGGGCCCACTGGATGGCCTGGGACAGTCCCACCTCGAGGCCGTAACATCTGAACACAGAGATGGTTTGAAAACGTTTTTTTAATGTTTATTTTTGAGAGAGAGAGAGAGAGAGAGAAAGAGAGAGAGACAGACAGTATGAGCAGGGGAGGGGCAGAGAGAGGGAGACACAGAATTGGAAGCAGCTCCAGGCTCTGAGCTGCCAGCACAGAGCCCGACATGGGGCTTGAACCCACGAACCACGAGATCATGACCTGGGCCGAAGTCAGATGCTTAACTGACTGAGCCCCCCAGGCGCCCCAACGATATTTTTAATGTTTTAAAATGTTTTTATTTTTGAGAGAGCACAAGTGGGGGAGGGGCAGAGAGCGAGGGGGACAGAGGGACTGAAGCAGACTCCAGGCTCTGTGCTGACAGCAGTGAGCCTGACGGGGGGCTCAAACCCATGAACTGCAAGATCATGACCAGAGCTGAAATCGGACACTCAGCCGACTGAGCCTCCCAGGCACCCCGAACATGAAACATGTTTTGTCCAAATAAGGTCACATTGCAGGGTCTGGTGTTAGATGTGGACATCTCTTTTGGGGGCCACCACTCGGCCACCACACGGTCGCACAGGCTCACACAGCCTGCGGGGGCTCCGCGGAGGGCCTGGCAGGAGGAGGGAGCTGTTCCTCCCTTTCTGGTGCTTTCTGTGTGCTTTGCAGCCAGCACTCCCGGCCCTGACAGCTGGCCAGGTGGGGGAGGGGTGAGGCTGCTGAGGCCTGAGGGCTGCCTGCCGGTGGGTGGAGGCAGGGGTGGGACTGGGGGTGAGGGGGCATCACCCGGGGCCTCTGTCCTTCCTTCCGCGGGAGGCCAGGCCGCCAGCAGACCCTTCCAGACTCAGATCCCTTTTCCTTTTTGGTCTGGCTCAGGGCTGCCGAGTCCCAAGGGGGCCGGGGCATGTGGGCCGCTGGCTGTTACAGCAAAGCCGAGAGCAAATTAAAGATTCTCCCGCTGAGGTGGGGAATTGCTCAGATGTCCGCGTGGCTTGGTTCAGGGGCGTGGGCGGTGCGGGCGGTGCTTCCGGGACCCAGGCGCTGGGACAGGCCCTGCCTTAATCGTGACCGCAAGCAGGTGCCCCTCTCTGTGCCCCCCGGGAGCCAGCTGCCCTCCCACCGTCCCTGTCCCTCCGCCTGACACCCCTCCTGGGTGGGCTTTCCCGTCCCTCCAGCCTCCTGCCCCTCCCCCACTGGGTGAGGTTGCAAACAGTCTCCCACTGTGACCAGCCGGGCCACTCAGACCCCCAGGCTTCTCCGTGGAGTGGGCCAGCCTCACCCTGCCTCCCGGGGCAGAGCGGGGTGACAGGGAGACTCTGCAGGAGAGAATAGGCCTGTGGCCGGAGCCTGGCACAAGGGAGGCAGCCCACCCCCTGGGGACCAGGCCAGGGTGGTGGGCTGTGCAGAGGAAGGGGCTGTGGAGAAAAGGGGACAACCTGAGGGGCCCCAAGTCTGGGCTGGGCTGACGGGGGCTGGGGCTGGCCGCCTGTTGGTCCCAGGCCAGCCCCACAGTCGGCTGGTGGAGGACTCAGGCCCGGACGTGGGGTTCTTACTGTCTCTTGCCTTTGGCCCGACGCATGTCCCAGGCCTCAGCTGAGCAGAGCAGGCCTGGGCAGGGCAGATGCTGATGCGGGCGCACTGGGAGGGGCCGCGGCCCCCAGACCACAGACTCCGGGTATGGTTGTTTAGGCATCAGGAGCTGTGGACGGCTGTGATGGCAGAGTGTTCTGAACAGACTTAGGGAAGGTGAACTTGGAGGCTGGAGGCAGGTCTGATTGAGGAGATGTACCCCTGGTCTGTTGGGGTGCAGGGAGAGGAGTTTGAGGCCTTGGGTTGAGCCCTTCTTGCTTGAGGCAGTTGTGGCCCAGCCTGGGAGCCACCTCCTCTGGGAAGCCTTCCCTTTGCTCCTCTGGGTCCCCGGCTGCCTGTGCCGCTGGCCTGGGTCTCAGTGTGGACTTGATCGGCACCCCCTCCCTGAGGGCAGGGACTGCAGTCTTGTTGGGGATCTCATGCTCTGACTGACTGACCACCCAGAAGAAGGGGAAATTCCAGATGGGAAGGAACAAGGGCCCACTGGGGAAGAACGGGCTCTAGTTGGGAGGCCCCAGTGGGGGGAGCTCAGGCCTCTGGTTGATGGGCCTCGCCGGCCAGGGTGGGGAGTCCATGACGCTGTGGGGCTCATGGACAGCCGAGCCCCCACCTCCCTTTCCAGATGCTTCTCTTGGTGCGTTCTTGGCTGCCATTCTCTCCCAGAAAGGGACAGGTCAATTCCTGGCTGGAAGGTGGTGCTTAGGAGGTGGGGGGCCTGGGGGCATCCCGTCCGCAGATAGGTGGTTAGACATGAGCCTTCGCTCCTTTGGGAGGAGGCCGTGGTACGGGAGCCCCAAGTTCACGTCCACCTGCATCTAGTGGGAGCAGAGTGCTGTCCGCCGGCCTCTGGAGAGAAAGTCTAATCTTACAGGTGTGGAGTTCATCTGATAGATTATTTGTCTTTTTTTTTTTTTTTTTTTTAAGAAAGATACCACAATACTCGTATTGACTGTCTTTAATTTGACACTTGACTGAGAGGGGGAAAAACAGCTTCTTGGGACTCAGGGCTATCGATCCCTGGCTGCCAGAAGAGGTTGGTGTGCGGTCTTCCTGTCTCGGGGAATAAAGGAGCGAAACACAGTAGATTTATTTAAGGTGGTTTTTCCCTTTGACGGTAAGGCCGCTTCTCCCGCTATTTTTGAAAACGGTTTCTTATTTTGGAAGAAAGTATTTAAACGGGGCGCGTGAAAGCCCGGCCAGACGCCCCTCCTGAGCCCTTCCCCACGGCTTTGTTCGGCCGAGCCGGCCGTGGAGGGGAGGCGAGGAGGCTGGGCCTCGCTGATCCGGCTCAGGGAGGCAGGGGGCCTTTATGAAAACCAAGTCATGCCATTCGGCCCCATCTGATGGTTCCAGACAGCGGTCCCGGGGTTCTGATGTGGAGCTTAAAGATTCAGAAGGGCAGGGCATTAATTAACGAGTTAATCCACGGAAAGGCTCCATGAGTCAGCGGCCCGTCGCCCACGCTCTCCAGATGCGCCCCTGAAGGGAGAGGCCGCTGGACCGTGAGAACTTGAACCTTGTGCCGCGGCCCCGGGAGGCACCCCCTCCGCGGCGAGGGGGTCTGCCCTCCCTGTCCCTCACTCGAGAGACTCCTTTTGTTTTGGAGACGTCGGGGGCCGAGGGGCTGAGGGGCCGTCCTGGTCTGCTGGGGTGACAACACCGCCTGCCCGGTGGCTTGCAGTGTGGACCCACACTTCTGACGGCCTGGGCGCCGCAGGTCCAAGATGGAGGAGCCGGCGAGCCTGTGGCTGGTGAGGGCCTCTTCCCGACCCTCAGACGCCGTGCTGTGCGCTCTCTTGGTGGCAGAGCTCTCTCGACTTGTGAAGATACAGTTGCTGGCCCTGCACTGACGTCTTTCAACCTCCACGGCTTTGTACTGTCACATTGGGGGTTAGGGCCTCCACACACGAATTTTGGGGAGACACGCCGTTTAGTCCAGCAGAGGTGTTAGCATGGACCCTTCTTGCCCAAGGTAGCTGCTGCCCGGCCCAGGGACACCTCCTCCAGGAAGCCTTCCCTTTTCCCCTCGGGTTCCGGGGAGCCCCGTGCCGCCTTTCATAATGGACCGTTAGACCTTTGCCGTTGGGGCTTGTACTGAGGTTAGACTTTACGGAGGGGCTGACGACGGGAAAAGCCCATCCATCCATGTCGGGGACAAGCCAGCGTCTTCTCTCCAGGGGACCCGATGCGGTCGGGGAGTGTTTATGGATCTGGGCTGGTTTCAGGGTCAGCAGACTATTCCAACTCTGCGATTCTCTGGACGCCTGGGAGGTCCCAGCCCTCCTGGCCTCGGCTGACGCAGGTCTCTGCCTGGAACGCACGTCTTCTCTCTCTTTGGCCTGCTCCTCCGTGGGCTCTGGCCTGGTGTTTCCTCCTCCAGGAAGCCCTCCAGGAGGCCTTACAAGTGCGCAGCCGGGAGTCCATCTAGCTGTCTTCAGGGCCCTGCAGATGAGGCCTGGCCTTCCCCCCGCACTGCTATTCAGTGCCTTACCCCTGAGAGGGGTAAGTATTTGTTGGGCACGGTGTGTGCCCCCCACGCCTGGAACGGGGCCTGACGCCCAGTGGGCACGGATACGTGTTTGAGGAATTGAATTCCTTGAAGTCGGCCACGCCGACCAGCGGCAGCTGCCAAAAAGGCCGAGCTGCAGTTAATAAGCCCTCCCAGACCTGGGACATTAGTAAAATATCACCATTTATGTAAAGCTTTTCATCATAACTCTGCGGGGAGTTTCCTCCCGTATTAGCATTCAGCCGTGCTTCGAGGATAAAAGCTGTGGGCCGCAGAAGGGGGTGCGGAGAACGGACACGGGCGATTTGTGCGTCCGGAATAGAGATGGGAGTCGGCGCACGGCCGTCCTCCGGGGCGCAGGCCCTGCTGTGCCCCCTCCCGCAAAGGACCTCAGTGGACGTGCTCCTCAGCGCTGGGGGGGGGGCGGTGAGGCCGTGCGCAGGGGTGGGGGAGGGCGGTGGGGGCGGCGGGTCCACTCCAGGCTGGGGCGTCTGGATTTGGTGGGAGTTACCGGGGAGCCCAGCGGCCGTGGGGAGCAGGATTAGCAGGACCACAGACCTGGGGACCCAGGGCGTGAGCCGGGAGACGTCCCTCCCGGGCCGGACATTTGAAAGCCAGTCTGTTGTTTTCCGCGGTCACCACGGTGATCAGAGCCCCGCCCTGCGGAAAGGCCCTGAGGCCCGGCCTCTCGGGAGGAAGCAGGTGGCCATCCTCTGGGCCCGGTACGCAGGGGCCACCCCGTCGACACCTTGGCCTTCTCCTCCCTCCCCTCCCTTCCAGGCCTTTCCTGTTTCGGGGTGTTGGCTGAGGTGGGTCACATTTTGCTGCCAAAGAAGTTTTGGCCCCAAACCTGGGCCAGGCCTTCAGGTCATCAAAGGACTTTAGGTGCTGGGGTGGGGGGAGGGGCTGCGGCCAGGCCGGAGCGGTGCCGGCCCCGACTGTCCCCAGTGCGGCGCGGGGCTCACGGCGACAGCCCTCAGCGTGCCAGCGCTGGCGGCCTCGGGCCCCAAGCTGGGCCGGCATCGCGGACGGTGCAGGGGGCTCACCGTTCGCCCGCGAGCCGGGACCCTGCTGCAGCGAGCACCTGGGTGTCAACCGTGACCCCGCCCAGACGGCGGGGCAGGGATGGCCAGGCCTAACCTCGCTGAGCCTCAGCTTCCCCGTGTGCACGGCAGAGAGCAGTCTCCACGTGACCACGCCGGTGTGCGGGCTGGGCTGTCGGGTGCACCAGGACGTGGACGCCGGCTGCTGTCACCGGCACTGCTCTGTGTGTTGACACAGCGGCCGTTTACTTTGCTGTCAGGGGGACGGGGGTGGCCGGTGACCTCTTCCGTCATGTGGCTCCGGTGCCTCAGCCGTCTGGACGGGAGGCACTGACACGGGCTGTCCCCTGGGAGGCCCAGGGCCGGGGCTGTCACCTGACCCTGCCGGGCTCGCACACCTCCCTTCCCTGCGGGCAGGCCTTGGCTCCCGTGGTCTGTTTCTCCCGGCCGGGTCCTTTTTGCGTCTCCTCCCCACCGGCCAGCCGAGTCCCGCCTTCATTTCCTCCGGGTCTGTGTGACCTCTGACCCCCTTCCCGCTCTTCTGTCTCTGGGGACACAGGGGCCAGGGCTGGAGAGCAGGACTCAGCTTCCTCATCTCTACCATGGGGGCTCGCCGCGTGGGATCAGGGGGCGCTCCTCGCTAGGCCTGGCTGCCTGTGCTCTCCCCGCTCCCCTTGCCCTGCTCCCTGGGGCCAGTCGGGGTCCCCCAGGGCCGTGTGTGTGCAGACCCGTTAGCGTGGCTGACAGCTGGGGGCCAGGTGGGGAGGGTGAGGCCCGGGAAGGAGGAGGCCACACCGCAGTGACTCCGTGGGGAGACGGAGGCTGGAGCCCAGGTGTGTGGACCCGCGGCCTGTGTCCCTTCCATGTCCTCGTACACGCGTGTGCACAAGCACGCGTGCCGGGCAGTGGAGGCAGCGGCCGGCTCCCCGCTCACTGGCGCGATCGCACGAGGTGGCATTCATCGGCTCATCCATCCATTCCTTCATCGGCTCCCTCAGGAGCGTCCAGGGCCTGCCCTGAGCCCGGCGCTGCTGAGGAGGTGAAGAGGAAGGAGCAAGGAAGGCACAGCCTGCGTGGCAGGGGCCCTGGCGTTAAGGGTCTAATTTCATGGGCAGTGACTTAACTATACCATCAGTGAGCCCTGCTGGGGGCGCACAGCTGCTGGGAGAGCCAGTCACTGGCGGCCGAGGACAGCCTCTGAGCACAGATCCCAAGGACGGACGGGAGACAGCCGACTGAAGGTTGGAGGAGTGTTCCAGACAGACTGGCAGCATGTGCAAAGGTCCTGAGGTGCAAGCGAGCAGGGCTGTTGAAGGCAGAGGCTCTGGAACATGCTTAGAGGGGGCGGGAGAAGGGGCAGGCGGAGCACGAGGCCCACGTAGCCGGTCAGGGTTTTGAGCAGAAGCAGAGGAAGACAGGAGAAGGTCCAACCGCCAGATGGGAACATGACCAGCCTCGCTTTTCATAAGGCCCGTCTGTCTCCGAGAGGCAGGACGGGTAAAGTGGAACCCGACAGGGGGCTGGAGCCCCGAGTGTGAGGTGGCCGAGGCTGTCCAGCCAGTGTGGGGTCGGGCCAGCCTGGGGCCGGGGGCTGGGCAGAGGATCCGGGGGACTGATGGAGGAGGAGGCTTCTGGAATGACTCCCGTGTTTCTGGCTGGACACCGGGTGCGTGGAGACAGGCTTCCTGGGAGAGAACAATCACGGGGGGTTGAGGACCTGGGCGCCTAGGAATCGGGGGGCAGGGGGGATGCCTCCATGTGAGTGCACATGCTCGGTGAGCTGAGCCCGGGAAGGGGCTGTGTCACCGTGGGCCCGTCAGCCCCCGAGGGGAGAGGAATGAAGGGAGGTAACGGAGACGCTCCAGGTCCTGCGTCCCCGTCCCCGTCCCCATCCCATGCCCCTGCACGTGACTCTCCCTAGAGCCCAGAGCCCAGAGAATGCTTCCGGAGTCCCCACCTCACAGCCCCTGGAGCCGGGGTGGGGGGGGGAAGGCCACACAGGTTTTCAGAGTCCTGGTGCCTGGAGAGGCCAGGCCACCGGACCCTAAGTGCCTCCACGGGGCCGAGGAAAGGGGCAGGAGGCCGTGGGTGGGGAGGTGGCTGCCCCTGGACCTGGCCTTGCATGGAAGCCGGACCCACTTGCAGGCTGAGTGACGCCCAGCACTCCTGCCTCCTAGTCACCCCAGTGCCTAGGAGCGGGGACAGGAGGACCCAGAGGGACGGATATAAGGCCTGGGCGACAGGCAGGCCTGCTGGGACGGACTGGGCCTGGCAGGGGGTCCAGTGTCCTCAGGACCCGCCGGAGAAGTGTTAGGTCACGGTCCCCTCGTTTTCTCTGCTAACACCCCAAGCAGCTGGTAAGAGGTGAGGTCTGAGGGCCACTACTGTGTCTGGAGGTGTTTGTGATATTGGTGACGTGTGTCCACGGCCAGCCGTGACCTCGGGGGAGGGGGCTGCCCGGGCCTGAGGAGGGCCGGGCGGGGGCCCTGGTTGTGGTCTCCGGCTCTTCCTGGAGACGGGTTCCTGCCGCCATCAAGGAAGACGAGGTTGGCCCGTGCCCGGCCGTGAAACTTGGCAGCGTGCTGATTTTTTTTTTCCCAGAAGACACTTATTAATTAAAATAGAAAAACTGGAGCGTGCTCATTGGAAACTACGGAAGAGCAGCCAGCAGGACTGCCCTGGGTGGGGCGTGCGGATGATCACCGGCCCGGGGTCTTCGGTGACTCTCCCTCGGTCTGTGACTTTTCCGACCAACGCTGCTGTGTCCTGACGTGTTTCCCCCCTGGGCTTCCGTCGTGCACGTTCCCGGGTCCTCCCACCGCCCTCGGACACACTGCCTTTTTTTGTTTGTTTTTAAATTTTAGAGAAGGGGAGGAGCGAGAGAGCGTGAGCAGGGGAGAGGGGCAGAGAGAGAGGGAGAGAGCCCCCAGCAGGCTCCACACTCAGCACGGAGCCCGACTCAGAGCTCGGTCCCACGGCCCTGGGATCACGACCGGCGCCGAAATCAAGAGCCGGACGCTCCACCGACTGAGCCGCCAGGTGCCCCTGGGTCAGCCTCTTCCTAAGAGCGGCCTCAGCCCCACCGAGCAGATGTTCCAGAACGTCTTCCACCGTGCTTTTGCCGGCGGGTATTTCGGTTCTCCACGAGCCGTTTTTGGGATTCAGGATTCTGCCCTTAGGAAGGGAGCCGCTCATCCAGGGGGTGAACGTGATTTTGGGTCTGCGCGCCGCGGACCCCTTGCTTCGGGGGCTCTGCTGGCCCAACGGGTGCCGCCCGTGAGCCGCCGGAAGGGTGGCGTTTGGGGTTTGCGGCGGTGCGGGCCCGCGAGGGTGCTCGGCAGGCGGTCAGCGATGGCTTTCTTTGGCGGAGAAGGACAGGCTGGGCCCCCTACGCTGGCTTGTCACCAACAAGTGTCTCTCCCGCAAGCGGCGCCGGCGTTGACTTTCCGGTCAGGGGTCGGCGGGCTGAGCCTTCTGGCGGGGGTCACGTGCGGCACAGCCCTGCCTGCTGGGATCTTTGCTTCCTTCTGCATCTCTCCATTATTCCTGCTAATTTACCGTTTTGTTTTCGTTCACGCTTTCTGGAACTCTCCAGGGCCCTAGTGCAGAGTTCTGCCTTCCCGTCAGGCCCGTCAGGCCCGAGCCAAATGCGCGTGGCAGTTGAGGGAGGTTGGCTGGGGTTAATTTAAATTCTCATTAACCGAGAAGTTCTGAGCGTGACATGCACGTCGGCGCACGTCACTGGTATGTGACAGCTAGGATCCCGTGCGGGGGAGGGGGTGGAGGGCGTGGGGAGGGGCTGGTCTGGGTGACGGGCATGTGAGCAGAGGATTGTGGGGCCGTGACAAGTGCAAGAGCAGAGTGTCCTCTGTGGTGGCCTGGACGGGGGCTGGGAGGCCGAGGCATGGAGGGAAGGGGGGGAGGGGGTTGTGACCGGAGTCTGTCCGACGGCCTGAAGGCCAGGTGGGGGGTGGGGATCTATCCCCTAGGTGCTCCGGAGCCGTCGCAGCTTCCGGACAGAGGGGTCTCTGAATTCACCTGCGGGGGTCAAAGAAGCGACCAGGGAGCCCCCTGGCCTGATTTCATTTCATTCCTCAGAAGTTCATTAAAAAAAAATTCAACCCTCACCCTGTTTCTTTGTTATTTATCCTCTAAAAACACTTGGGTTCTTTGGGCTTTCTGGCTGCCCGGACTTGGGATGAGTGGACGTTGTTTTGGCTTTTAATCCTGAGCTGTCGTGGATGACGCTGGTTGTGCAGAAACCCTGGGGGTCCGGCACTGGGTCTGCCCCCCCCAACAGCCCCCTGGGACGGAGACCCTGGGACGGAGACCCCGGGATGTACCACCGGGGCTTTCTGGGTGCGAGTGAAGACCCACAGCTCACCAGCGAGGCCTCTGATGGGGTGCAGGGAGCACCTCTGTGGGGAGCATCGCCGCCCCAGCCTTGGCCGGCAGGGCGAGGGGTGGAGGGGCTCCGCACTTGCTCGCTCCCTCCTCCCTCTTCTTTCTCTTCCTCTACATCCACCCCCTCCTCCGCCTCGCCTCCTCCCTGGTCCTCACCTCTCCCTCCCCACCCCCCTCCCCTCCGGAGACACCATTATGGCCGCCCACACAATGAGGCAATTGTGAGGCCGGCCCGCTGTAGCTCAGGAACATGGCCGAGGCCTGATTTCCATGAATAATCAGACTCCCAGCCGGGTCCGCGGCGGGCGGCAACCTGAGCCGGGCCGGGCGGTTTGCGCGGGGGCTTTGTGTGAGGATGAAGGGCCCTGGCCCGGTGCCCCGTTGCCCTGGCAGCGGGGGTGGGGCCGTCCGGGGCCGGGTGCCCAGCCGCGGGGGGGTGTCGGGAGGCCCCGGGGAGCAGTGGGTGCCCGTCGGGCCGGGTGCACAGGGTCCCCAGAGCAGCCTGCCCCCGCACGGACGCTGCGTCCACCCTGTGGGATGCGGCGCCCCCTCCCCCCACTCAAGCAAACGCTACCTGGGCCTGGACCTCTGTGTCCTCACCTGTCAAATGGGCCTCCTGACGCCCCCCGAGCCAGGCTGTGCAGGACGGGCTGGGATGAGGGCTCCAGGCGCCCAGCCCGCAGCAGTGCTCTGTGAGGACCGGGGCCAAGAAGGCCAGGCCTCTGCGGCCGGTGCAGTCCCCGGCTTGCAGACGGGGAAGTGAGTCCTTGGGGCGGTCCCTGAGGTTATCTGAGCCCCAAGGGGACGGCGCCTGCGGGGAATTGGAACCCAGCACCCAGCCCTGCAGCTGCAGCGACACCTGCAGCCAACCCCGTGGCCCTGCCTCCCAGGGGTATGTGTTCCCCCCATGAGCGCCCTCTCCCTGGCCCCCCACGAGCACCCTGCCCACCCCCTGCTCTCACAGCCTGTAGGCGCCGGCAGTCTGTCCGTCTTGGGGAGGCGCGGTTTCTCTCTCTCGACGAAGCCGGTGGGGGCTGCGTGCAGGGAGCACCCTTGGGTCAGCAGGGATTTGTGAGCCAAGATCGGGCTTGCTGGTCTTCTCTCAAGACCCTGGGGTGCCCCCCACCCCCACACTGCTGAGTGTGGACCCCCGCAGACAGATGACAGAATTTCTCTGAGCCTCAGTTTGCCTACCTGTCAAATGGGAATCAGTAGCACAGGCACTTGGCTGTGGGAGGCGTGGCTGAGTATCTCCAGACACTAGACCAGGCCCAGGCCCACTCCAGCAGGCCAGCGTGGAAAACAGCTAACCTTCTAGAAGGAGAGCCTTCGGTGTGCCTTGGTAGCCCCTCTGTCAGAGACAGGCTCTCCTGTCTCGGCCCGAGCTGGGTAAGTCCACAGGCCTGGCCCGGCAGCCCCGGTGCCCAGCGCCTGTCACAGGGTCCCATGTGGCACTCCGTGGCTGTGAGAGGCATCGCTGAGTGACCCCCGAGCCGGGCTGGCAGGAGAAGCCAGGCCGTCCCCTGGCCCTGTCCTGCCGTCAGGCTGCAGCCCTGTCGTGGTGGGAATGTCACTTTTGTGTTTGCTCTGCCGCTCCGGCCCCTCCCCAGGGGTCAGCTGGGGGCTCTGACGCCAGCACCAGGAGCCTGGCTCTGCTCCTGCTGCCCCCCCTTGCCCCCTGCGGCCCTGGGGTCCTGGGCAGGTCCCTGCCCCGGGCTGACTGGTGGGCGGGGGGTAGGGGGGGTTGTGCTGCCCGATTCAAGGTCCCTTCTTCCCTGGCGTTCCTGGGCATTTCCTAGGCCCATGTGCGAGGCTCCTGGAGGGTCAGGGTCTGTGGTTAAGCTCAGCGACAGAAGAGCCACTGTGGAAGGGGACTGGATGGACATATCCAGTGTGACTCTGAGAGCAAAGCCCGCCCAGACTGAGGTCCAGGCCGAGTCGGTGCCCCAGGATCCATCATGCTGCGGGGGGGGGCCCACACTTTAAGGGCCCAGCTCCGGCTTTCCTTCACCCATGACCCACCTCGAGGCCCAGAGAGCCTGGGGGGCCAAGAACACGAGCCCCCCTGGAGCTGGTGCCCTGCAGGACCCCCCCACCCAGGCCACATTCCAGATACCAGGACCCTGGGGTTCTGTGCCCAGGTGTCTTGAACTTGCTTCCGGGGCCTGAGAAGTCTCTCCTGGTCTGCGGCCCGTGCGTGCCCCCGGGAGCTGGGGTGCCCCCGGAGCTGGGGCGCAGGGGCTCTCGGGGGCCGGGATGGGCCGGGGCCAGGAAGGGGCAGTTTGGGGACCTCCGTATGAATTCAAACCCCGAGCTCTGCGCGTGCTGGCGGAGACTTTAGGAGGGGCCCCGGCGGGGCTGAGCCAGGAAGGCTTTCCCTGCTTAGGCGGGTCTCTGCCCGGGCTCATTCGGCCCCTGGGTGAGTTCTGAAGCCCAGAGGCCTTGCCCGACGACGCCGAGCAGACTTTTCCAGGAAGGCCGGCCCGAGCCTTCCCCACGTTCCTGACGCCTCAGTGGCCTGGACAGGACACCCTGGCCACTGGGGAGCTGGGTTCTTAGAGGGGTGTTTCTCGCCCTGCCAGCACCTCCCAGGGTCCCCGCTGGGCACATATGTGGTGAGGCGTGTGGGGGAGGCGGGCAGAGAGGAGGAGAGAGAGGAGGCGTTGGCCGTGGCCTGGGGAATTCACGCGCTGGCGGCCTGCGGAGGGGGCGGCCTGGCCCGGGGTTGGGGGCCGCTCTGGCTGCCGGCGAGCGGGAACTGGGCATCGGGCTGCCCGCCGGGCGCGGCCCCTGAGTGGGACCCCGGACCCTCAGCAGCTGGGTGCCGCTCCTTTTCCTCGAGCTGGCGCTCTCTCTCTCTCTCTCTCTCTCTCGCCCTCTCTGTGCAGCGCTAAGTGCCTTTCGGTGTGGATTGCTCGGCCTCGAATAAATCTCTCTGAGACCATCTGGCCTGGAACATCAAAGAACATCTGGAGATAACTTTTTTCCTGCTTTTTAAAACGGCAAAGGCACCCACACGTCTGTCTATGAAGTGAGCATGTGTTAGATCCCAGAGAATTTTCTACTCGGTTGATTTTTTTTTTTTTTCTTAAAGGTATAAGGGAAAGGCACTGACGGTCTGGCTTCTGAGAGGCTGTGCCTCTCGCTGGCCGTCTCTGCGGCAAGGCCGGGAGGGACGGGACATGTGGGCCGGCTCCCGCCCCCCCCCTCCAGCACTCTCATCTCTGAGCCCTCCGGGGTCCCGTCCTGCTGTCCGGCCAGGTGCTCAAGCCCGAGAGCTGGTGTTGACCTTGACATGTCCTCCCGGAGTCCCCAGACTCCACCCTGCCTGGCTTGGCCGTCCTCTGAGCGGGAGGGGAGGGAGTCTGAGGGACTGGCCGTCCTCGCCGGGGCCGAGAAGACAGCCACAGGCTGGCGGAATCAGGACAAGACAGACCCACATGCCCTCCACCGGCCCTCGGACTGAGACCTGGGAGGGGCATTGCCCCACCCCCGAGCCACGGCTAAGCTGATTGGACTGTGAGTGGACAGCGAGGGCGTAGTCACTGCCCAGAGAGCTTCCTGGAGGAGGGGGCCCAGAAGTGGGAGCACCAGAGGGAGGACAGGGTCCTCTTCAAGGGAGGCAGCAGGAAGCCTTCTGGGTGGAAAGTGGGGGCACCCATCCTGGGGGCCCAGCAGAGTCCGAGAGCTGGGGGCTGGGATTTACAGCATGGGGAGGGGGAGAGGGGTTTCTGGGAGTCTGCTGCCTGGGGTGCAGAGAGACGGGCATACTGGCCTCCCTCCTACCTCTTAGCGCTCAGCCTCTCCCACAGCCTGCCGGGATCCTCCGGGAAGTGAGGCCCCTGCCACTGACATGCGAGAAGGGAGATGCGCTGCGGGCCCTGCTGTAGGGGCTGCACCCCTGTTGACCCTGACCTCCTGAGGGGGTGCTGGCACCATGCCTGTTTATGGGCCCAGGCACAAAGAAGGGAACTGACTTGCCAGCCTTGGAATCCAGGTGGTCCGGCATCCGTCCCCTAGACTGGCACATGGAATGCCCGAGGGGACCCTCCCCAGCCTCCCACCAGCCTCCTGGCTGCTACCAGCACCGACCTGGCATGGGGCCTCCACCCACGCACAGGGATGAGCCTCCCGCTAGTCAGTCTGGCCAATGTCCCCTCCCCACCTCCCTGCCGTGGCTTCTGCACAATCCCATGGCCTGAACCCGCTGTGCTCCGGGTGCCTCAGTGCCTTTGCACGGTAGCGCCCTCTGCCCAGATGTCCTTCTCGACAACATGCCCCCCGTTCCCCGATGGGGCTGGCCTCTCCTCTCTCTGCAGGACTCCGCTGGCATCCTGGGGAACCTTCCCCGGCTGCTCGGGCTCAGTCAGGTGCCACCCCTGCCCGGCCCTGTGTCCTTCTGTCCCTGTCCCCTTGCTCACCTCATGCACGCCTTCCACAGACGTTTGTTTAGCTGTGACTCCACGCCAGGTCCTGTGTTGGCGTGGAAAATGCGGCAGGGGTCCGAACGGAGACACAGGCGCCCTAGCCGGGCTCCTGGACTGGTGGGGGTTCCGGGAGCAGGTGCTGAGTGCTCGTGAGGCACGAGCACGGCCCCCGCAGAGACGGGACTGCTGAGAGTCCCGTGTGGACGCACGAGCGAGTGTGCCGTGGACCAGTGTCGCTCTGTGTCCTCAGCAGGCAGCCCTCAGGTCCGAGAGGACTGGGGCTGGGACGTGGGGGCCACGCCGGCACCTGGGCTGGGGTCCCCTGCCAGGGCACGGACGCCTGCGGGCCTGGGGGGCACCGTGGAGGGAGCACGCCGGCCCTCCTCCCTGCGGGGCGGAGGCCCTAGCTGGGGGAGCCCCCTCAGCCGTCTCCACCGCCCGGGCTGAGTGCCGGGGGCCTCCCAGCCCCGGGGGGAGCACGTGTCCCAAAACCCCCGAGCCCCGGGGAGCCCTTCTGGTCCCGAGAGCCGGGCCGGTCGCCCAACGGTCTGTCGCCTGCACGTGATTCTGGACCCTGTTCTTGCTGAGCTGGAAGGACGCGGTTAACGCCTGCAAGTGTTTTTCCTGCCGGTTCTTTCTGGGACTGACCCCGCAGACAGAGCTCCGTGTAGGCGGCTGGGGGCCTGTCCTCTCCTTCCCCCGCCGCCCCCTCCCCTCCTGCAGTGGCTTCCGTGGCCCATTCGGGAGAGTGGGTGGGCGGGCCAACCACCGACACCCGCGCCGTCTACACCCGCAGCCCAGCTTCCCCGGCTCAGCTTACTCACACGGGTCTGTTCACTGTTTCTTGCCTGTGGTCGTGTCTGCACCGCACACCCGCGGGTACCATCCTATATTTGTGGGGCAGGCATACAAGGGTGCGGGGGGAGGGGTCGGTCGTGGTCCCTGCCCCCAAAATACTTGCGTGTTGCTGGAGCAAAGACACAAGAGTGACCAGTGGCTGTGCGGCGCCTCCCGTTTTGCTCTGAAAAGCCGGGCTGCCCCCTCGCATTTCCTGTCTCCTCTCCTATCTCCTTGCCTCCCACGCCCCTACCGCAGGGCCTTTGCACTCGCCATTTCACACCATGTCTGCCCTCTCCCTCCCCCTCCCGGCTGCGCACAGCCGTCCCTTCCCAGCCAGGGTCCCCTGACCATCGTATTTCACATCACAGCCCCGGCCCACCCCACCCACTCTCTGCCCCGTCCTGGGCTTTATTTTTCTCCAGGCCATTTGCCAAAGTAGGTCATAGTGCTCTAGCCGATTACTTGTTTCCTGCCTGCCTCCCTGAGTAAGTGTGAGCTATTTTGTCCTTTTTATCCCCGGCTTCTAGAACACTCTCTGACATGTAGTAGGCAATCAGTCAAGGCGCAGTGTGTGTGAACGTCTGCGGTGTGTCTGCCTGGATCCTTTTAAACACCAGCATTCTATTGTGTCAACAACCATACGAATACCACCTGAGTAGTGTCTGCCTCAGTAGGTGAGGCTGGCGAGCCCCCCGCGCCCCCGGCAGCGATTCCACCTTGAGGCCCGAGGTCCAGGGTCTCCGAGAGCCGGGGCCCCGGGTTCGTGGTGGGGTGTTAATGTCGCCGCTCCATGCTGCCTCGCCACGTGGGCAAAACAGAGCTCAGGCAGGGTGCTAGAAAGCAAATCTAATCTGACTTCTCAGAATTAGTGGCCCCGGAGGACCTTCTCAAAAAAAAAAAAGGGGGGTCATGGGAAGATAGTCACCGCGGGAGGCAGACTCCCCAGGGACCCGCAATATCCAAACCGACGAGGCCTTCCCAGCTTCACTAAGTACCTTACGGCACCTTTTAATTGCGTCGGGAGCTCAGGCTTCAAGGAGTTATTAATAGGTCATCTCTGCCGGCGACGGGGGCGCCTCGTACGTGCGCTCCGTTTGCGCGGCCCCCGGCCTCCCGCGTCCGAGAGCAAGGCCGCGTCTGCTGGCGTTCCTTCCGCGGCCCCGCGCTTCCGCTCCCGCTTCCCTGTTCTTGACGTGCAGTAGGTGTGGTTGTTGTTTTCATTAAAAAAAATTTTTTTAATGTTTATTTATTTTTTCGTGGGGGGGAGGGGCAGAGAGCGAGGGAGACACAGAATCCGGAGCAGCTCCAGGCTCCGAGCTGTCCGCACAGAGCCCGACGCGGGGCTCGAACCCACAGACTGCGAGATCCTGACCTGAGCTGAAGCCGACGCTCCGCTGTCTGAGCCTCTCAGGCGCCCCTCTGATTTGTCTGTCTGCTTTAATCCAAGCTGGGGTGACCTAGTGTCACTGCCAAGTTTAACGAGACTTTATTAAGGAAGAGTTCATCTAGGCGTTTGGGGCGGCCTCAGTGCCCCGCAGACTTCTCTGGGAACCGAGGGGCTCCAGTCCTGATGTCCCAGTGTCTGTTCAGCCCGTGGGGCTCCTGGCGACCTGCTCTGCTTCCTCTGGCCGTGGGCCGGGCCGACGCGAAGACGGTGCCCGGCCGTCATCTGCTGAGTCAGCGATGAAGGAAGACAGCGTCTCAGGCCAGCCAGCGTGCCGGGCACAGGCCTCCACCCAGCTGTCACGGCCTCGGCATCTGGGCCGGTGACAGCGGCGCTCGCCATGGGACACGGCGCAGGGGTGTCCTGAGGGGAGGCCGGGGGGGGGAGGGGTGGCGAGGGAGGGCGCCGCGGCTGGGCGCCTGCGTTCCGCCTCAGTTTATGGATGGAAAACCGGTGATTGGTTTCTTTTCCAAGACTTCATTCATTCATTCAATCACCGTATATGAATTAGGCACCTACTGTATGCCACGTGTGGTCCCCAGGCTGGAGATAGATTGCGGGGGGAGAGCGGGAGACCCCAGCCTGACTTCCTTTCCTGTTAGGAGCCAGGCAGGTCAATGCCCTGGGGGGATGTCCCTCCTCTGTCTCCATCCTTACCCCTGACCGCCTCCCCTCCCCCTCTCCCTCTCGCATCGGCTCACAAACACCTACTTCGCCCTTCTTCTTTTTTTTTAATTTATAGTCATTGTCAAGTTGGTTTCCATAGAACACCCAGTGCTCAGGGGCCGCAGGTGCGGGGAGAAGAGGCGGGAGGTGGGAGCCTTCCTCGCTCCCCTCCAGCCGGTGTGCTGGTCCAGCAGACGTGCGCCAGGCTGGCCTGCACCGTGGCCTCACTGCTGTCCTCCAGGGCGGGGACTGGTGACAGGCCAGGAGCGCCCCACACAGGCCGGTCCCCTCTCGGCCTGCTCGTCTTCTTCCAAGAGCCGGGCCTTGGGCAGGTAGAGAGTGTGAGCCTGGGAGGGGCAGGGATGGGTCAGGACAGGGGACAGCCTGGTGGAGGTAGGGGCCAGCCCTCGGCAGGGGACAGCCTGGTGGAGGCAGGGGCCAGCCCTCGGCAGGGGACAGCCCTCGGCAGGGGACCCGGCTGCCAAACTCTCAGGGCCTTGGCGGTCTTCCTCCTCCTCCTGAAGGAGGAGCACAGGGAGGCAGAATGTTCAAATGTCTGGGCTCCTGCCCCTGGGGCGCCCCGCGGGGCAGCCGGGAGGCAGGTGCTCCTTACTGGCAATAACCCGCTGGCCTTTCTCCGTCCCATCTCCACTTGGGTCTTTTTTCCCTGAGCACGTTCTTCTGACGGAATTCAGTCCTGCGAAGGACGGATGCTTGGTGGTTCTGAACAGAGCTGGGGCCAGTCCTCCCCCGTCCCCCACACAGTGCTGAGCTGCCTGGAGCTCCCACCTCCTGCTTCCTGCTTCCTTCCCCGGGGTCCCTGCGGTCCCGGTCAGGCAGCAGGTGGTGGACAAGGGGGTGTGTTTGTTCGGGGGAGCTGTCACTGCACCCCATGCCTCAGGGGCTTAGCAGAAGACACGTCCCTCCCGCTCAGGGACGTGCCTCGGGGCTGGTGTTTGGCTGGCGGCGTCCGAATGGGGTCCCAGGCCCCAGGTGCCGCCTCCCCGCAGGTCCCGGGCCCGTCTCTGTGCCGCGCGGTGGACAGTGGAGGCGAGGTGTGCAGAGGTGTGCAAACGCATCCGTGGGCCGAGCGCTTCCAGAGCAGGTGGCCCGGCGGTGAGGCGGCTCTGCAGGAGAGCCCGGGAGCAGGGGAAGGGAGAGGAGGGCGGGGAGGCTGGGCCTGGTCCTGCCGAGTGTCGGGCAGGGACGTGTCCACTTCTGAGGGTGATGTCGTTGGAGCCACGCGGGCTCACAGCAGAGGGGCCGGACGGGGCGTCTGACGCCGTCACTTAGGAGGGACGCCTGGTGGCTCGGTTGGCAGGGCATCTGACTCTTGATTCCGGGTCAACCCTGGGCTTGTGGGATCGAGCCCCGTGTCAAGCTCCACGTGGAACTTGGAGCCTGCTTAAGATTCCTTCTCTCCCTCTCCCCTTCCCCCCACTCTCTAAAATTGAAACAGAAGGGGCGCCTGGGGGGCTCAATCCGTGACGGGCCTGACTTCTGCTCAGGTCATCAGCTCGTGGTCTGTGAGTTCCGGCCCCGTGTCGGGCTCTGTGCTGCCAGCAGAGCCTGGAGCCGGCTCTGGATTCTGTGTCTCCCTCCCTCTCTGCCCCTCCCCTGATCACGCTCTGTCTCTGTCTCAAAAACTAAATAAACATTAAAAAGAAAATTAAAGAACATTCCATGGACTGTGGCTCCCAGCCCACTGGAGAGGGCTCCCAGGGGCTGTGGGGGACTCGCCTTCCATTCCCAAAAGCCGTGCTGGGGCAGGTGGGCAGCGCACGTTCTGTGCCAGCCTGGGCTGGGCGGGGTCTCTGCTCCGTGTGCCGCGTCCTGCAGCCCCTGGAGCACTGTGGACGCAGCAGGGCAGGGACCCTGGGGGAGGGGTGGGTGCCGGGCTGGGGGACCTGCCGGGCTGGGGGACCTGCCGGCACCGGGAATCAGACCTTTGACACGGAAGGGGGTCTGTCTGCGGCCTGCACCCCTGGGAGGCCGGAGCTGTGTCGGTGCCTGGGAGAGTGTGAGGGTCATGGTGTCCCCTGTTCTCTCGGGACAGTCCAGCTCTGGGGGGCCGTCCTGGGGGGGGCACGGAGGCGGGTACGGCTTGGGGCCTGAGCACAGATTCCCAGGGAAGGGGCAGAGAAGCTGGGCGAGTCCCAGGCGGTGTCAACCCCGCAGCCCCTTCCCTCCCCTCCCCTGCCCTCCCAAACCACTTTCAGAGCCAGACAAAGGCAGCCCTGTGCCTGAGAAGGACGCTCACAGGCCCCGCCTGGGAGGGGATTCCGGAAGATTCCATGCATGACTCTTCTCCTTCACTTCCAGGCGGCCTGGAAGGTCCCCCCTTCCCCTCCGTAACTAATTCATCCAGAAAAGAAGAAAAGCAGCCACTTGGATGCGCAGAACTTCCTGTCCGTTCCCCCAGACGGCTGCGAGGCTGAGCCCCGGGGGGGGGTGGGTTGCTGCGCTCTCTCTCGGGTTACAGAGGCCGAACTGGAGGCCCGGGGCCGCCAGGCTGTCCCCGACTCTCTCCCCCAGCACTGGGCTTCCACTGCTGGTGCATTTTCTGGGAGGGAGCGGCCGAGGGGGTGCTGACAGCCGTTCCGTAAACAGCCGGGGGGGGGGCCGGGGGCAGGCAGGAAGTGTGCACCTCGTGGGCGTGCGTGGGTGTGCATGCCTGTGTGCACATGCCCGTGTGTGTGTGCTGCGTACCCGGGGAGGCCTGTGCCGTGTCTCCATCCTCTGCCATCCCCGTGTCCCCTCCGGTCCTGCCATTCACGCAGCTGGTGCCGTTAGGACGTGTGGACCCTGCTTCAGCAAGGCAGGATGTTGGGGACCCTCCCCTCTGGTCCTCCTCGCGCACCCCCATTCCGGTGTCTTCCTGGACTCTGGCCCAGCCTCCCTCCCTGCTCAGTCTTCAGGGGCCCAGTGCTTCCCACCCCAGGATAGAGTCAAGCACGGGGGACCCCCCGGCCCCGCCTCACCTCTCCCCTCCTCGGTGCCCGCGCTGGGCTCTGCCCTGGGGGCGGCCACCTGCTCTGTGCACCAGGCCGGCCCTCGGGGGAGCCCGCTGCCCTCTGGGGTTGCCAGCACGTCCGTCTCCCTGTTCCCTGAGACATCGGTGAGTGTGGCGACCTGCCACCACGGGGGTGGAGTCGGGGTTTCCTGAAGACACAGCTGGGCAGCTGGGGGCCGTTGCCGGCCGCTTCGCAGCCCCCGCTTACCGCCCCCAGCAGGGCTCATCCTCAGGCCCCTCCGTCCCTTCTCACCTCCACACCCGGGCCGTGGCCTGGGCAGTGCACCCCCTGCACACACGCCCAGGGCTTTGCGTCGTGCCTTCCACACCAAGGGCTCCTGTCCCCCAGAGACCCCCGAACCGGGCCCGCTGCTCACTCGAGTGTCCTCCTCCTACTTTTTCTGGCGAAGCCCTCACCCCCACCACCCTCCCCCACCTGACCCTGCCCTGGACCGGGGGCGCGAAGCAGCCTCAGAGAGGTCAGTGATGCCCTCAGGTCACCCAGCAAACCGGAGGCCCGTGGGTGATGGACTTGAGGGCTCACGTCCTAGCGACGGGGGGACTTGGGTTCAGGGTGCCCTTTGTGCACCGGGGACCCTCACGGGAGCCTCAATCCTGCTGGCAGCCAAAGGTCGGGCATCTTCCCGGTGTGATGCTCTGGACAGCGGCCAGCCCGCCCTGCACACTGACCGCAGGGCACAGAGACGGGGCTCTTCTCCTGAAGCGTTTGAAACGAGGTCACGGACTGAGCCTCCTGCATAGGCATGTGGCTCCGGCCTGCTGCTAAACGTTTTCGAGATATTTCCGTCGTTTCAGAGTTTTTCTTGGGCGGGGCTGTGAGGCAGTAGGAAATGGCTCTGGTTGCTCACTG